>NC_087180.1:16304114-16416614 GCF_035594125.1 Scylla paramamosain | reverse complement strand
TTAAGGGAAGGGAAAGTCACTGAGGCTTGACCAAAGTGCTTGTTATGTTGTTTATGAGTACTTGCTGTGTGGTTTGCGGGTGCCAGAGAACAACACATTTGACGTTGTGTAAAGGGAAGTGTAATTATTTATATATTTTACTGTTCAACGTTGGGAAGTTGTACCAGACCTACAAACCTATAGGCATTAAAAGTAAAATCGGATTATTCAGCTGAGGAGTTGTTATTATGATTTTAGCTACAGCAAGAAAAGAAATAAAGAAGATAGATGAATAAATACTCTGAAACTCTGATGCCAATTAATCCTCTGACTGATATTTAACGACAGTGTGACAGTTGTTGCATTCACTTGCTCTGCACGATTTTTCTGAACGGAAATAAAAGTAAAACCGTGAATAGAATAACGATTACTGAGTGGTGTATTTCTAAATATATCCAATTTTATTTCCACCTTCTAACGCTAAGAGAAGCCATAGCGGTGAAAAGATCCAAGAGATTATTCATTTATTATTTTTTCCATTATGTTAAGAAGAGAAACCAAAGCGGTGAAAAGATTAAGAGATTTCCGCAATATTAACCATCACACAAGAAAATGACGCTTCAATTCCTACTCATTAAATAACATATTCTTATCTTGATGTAAATTAGCGGTAAACTGAAAAAAAAAAAGAAAAACCCACAGATGGCAGTGTTTACATGTTGGTGCAAAAAAGTTGACACCAGATGGCATTGTAGTCCCTAATTAGCACGAATCTTTGCCCTGCAGTCAGACGGAGGTGTGGAGAATGCGTAGTAATTGGATGTTATTCCCAGTGAGTCCTTCAGGTTATAAATTGGCTGCCGTCCCTTGGTGCAAAGAATGTTGGCCTTATTAGCACCAGTACAAGCAGGCACTCCCCGACACACGCCGTCCTTCCATTAGTGTCTCCAAACTTGCATCTCATTCTTGTTCACCAGCCTTGCTTCGGAGTGTTAAATGTGGTTACCCTCTCTCTCTCTCTCTCTCTCTCTCTCTCTCTCTCTCTCTCAGTGACCATTGTACTTCTTTTTTCTGCAGCCCCGCACTGGTAAATAGCTTGGTTACTATTGAATTACTATGAGCGGAACAGGTCATTAATAGGACGAGTGAATACTGAGGCATCAGGAGCCGCGCGGACTGACCATCTATATATCTGTATTAAGAAAGATTAACGACCCGTCAGCCCTGGAGATTAGTAGCCAGCCAGCACACCACCTGACGGGGAGGTCGTGTCTTCCACCGCAGCCTCCCACGACAGGGTATGGAAAGCCTGTGCTACCGTCCCATACATCGCTGGAAACACAGGTACTCGACACAAGGCGATCTTAACGAAGCTAACGAATTGATGAACGAACTTGAATGGCTGCATAATATTTACCATCGCCACTCGTTCATCCCCTAATCTGAACGTATTTTAAACATGGATAACTACATAATATTTACCATCGGCACTAGTTCATCCTTTAACCAGAAGGTATTTTAAACTTTTTTGTTTTTTTCAGCACTATCAAGTTGAGGTCGAGGGTGATTAGAAGGTGGCAAGGAAAACATGCCTCTGCTGATCTTGAATAAGTCAAATAAGACTCACCATCGTCACTCGTTCATGCCATAATAACGTAGACATATTCAAGAGCAAACACCCTTTTTTTTTTCTTTTTTTCTTCCTATCAAATCGAGGTCGCTGCTGATCAGAGAGAAGGTGGTAAGCATGCCTCTGCTAATCCTGAATACTTAGATAAGACTCACTATCGTTACTTCTTCACCCCATAATAATCAAAGCGTAGGCCAAACTCCTTTTCTTAACTCTATCAAGTCGAGGTCGCAGCTGATTAGGGAGAAGGTGGTAAGAAAACATGCCTCTGCCGATCCTGACGTGCCTCGCCTCTCGTTTTTTTTTTTTTTCTAAGTAGCAGAAGGTCAGCCAGCCTCGCATGCTCCGGACGGGTCAGTCCTCGCGGTCCTAATGGCGTTAATGGCGCTCTCCTGTCATGCTGGCGATTAGAGTTATCAGCGCGAGCCACGAGAAAGTATTCCCAGTGAATCATAGTTAAGAGAAGGTAGAGGAAAGTATTGGGAGGGGAAGTGTAGTAATAGATTGCAGTATACGTTGAGTAAGAGATAGTACGTTTAGTTAGTGAACTTGTGTGAAGTGTAGATAGAGAAGTGCTGTTTGAGAGGAGAGTTAGAGGCAGGTATAGAAAGAGAAGGGAGTTTGAGAAGGGAAGGATGGTAATAGATTGCAGTATATGTTTTAATAAGAAATAGTACGTAAGAGAGAGTTAGAGTGAAGTGTAGCGTCAGAGAATTGATGTTAGAGAGGAGAGTGAAAGAGGATAAGTACAGAAGGCTTAGTAGGAAGAGAGAGAAGTTTAGTGAGAGATTTAATAATAGATTATAATACGACAAGCTTGATAAGAGATGCATGTACTTATAGAAAGAGAGAATCAAACTATAGCGACAGAAAAGGGATACTTGATAAGAGACAAAAGATGACGAGTACAACAGCTTTCATCTTCCTCTTCCTCTTCCTCTTCCTATGAGCGAAGTGATGGCATAGGCAATCAAGGACTGAGGAAGGGAAGGGTGATAAGGGTGTAGAGGGTGATGAGGCATGACAGGCTCCGCGGCACGTCAGAAGAAAACATTAACCAGCCAATCGAATAGTCTAGCGTTCCCCCTCACTGACATCCTTTCCCGAATCACGTGCTAACCCTCACACACACACACACGCACACACACACACACACATCCCTTATTCCCGTCAGTCTTGTTATGTTTGACGCACCTGATTCAGAATACGAGATTAAAGAAGACAAATATGGGATGAGAACTTTAGATTCCATGAACAAGAGACACACTAATTAACACGTGCATCTTCTCTTGAATAAATCCGGAAAGGAAAGGGTTATATTTACCTTCATTTCCTCACTTCCTCGCGTTAAGGCACGTATTCCACACATTATTTTCTCATTAAGACAGTTTCCAAAGGTCACAGAAATGATCAGTTGAGTTATGGGTGTTTTTACCCTTGATTGTACGTAAGACTCGTTAAACTATTCCAACAAAATATAAAACATCTTAAAAATCTCCAATAACTATCACTGTAGTCGATATTATATGCTGAAACGTTTATAAATGCAAGGATACGAGAAACAGCTGATGCCAAGTCTTATCTTCCTTGCTTGAGATAACGGCGTAATAAACAAGCAGAGGCGTGGCCGTCACTGACAAGGTGACGGGGAAGGAGCCTCGTCAGGAGTAATAGCACATCATGATCCTGGCTGCTTGTCCTCCGTGCTTGATGCTGCGATGGGAATACCTGATGCTGTGTTGCTTTTGGAAACGACGCGTCACTACAGCATTGGTAATTGGAGTCCTGTGTTGGTGAATTGTGTTTTTGTTTTGTTTGTAGTAATGACTCTTTCTCTCTCTCTCTCTCTCTCTCTCTCTCTCTCTCTCTCTCTTAAACTACACTTACTGAATACTACTTAAGCCTCTTAGCTCCGTAATAATAATGCATACTGAGACGTGAGGTGACAAAATCTTACCTGTTAACTTCATGAACGTAATTAAGAATTTTTTTCATAACTTGGAAAAAGAAAAAAAAATTTTTTTCAACTGATTGGTCTTTATTTGAATGGATACGATCTTTTCTACTCATTGCCAATAGTTCCTACTCATGTTTATTACTAAGTCTTCTATACGTATATAGTTAACTTATCACTTGCACTGGTAATCTGTTTTGTGCATTTCATTATAGTTTTATGAAAGAACAGAAAGGAAAGGAGATACAAGAATGGCCTAACAGTTGTTGAGTGGCAGTGGGAGGTGGGCGGGAGACCGTGAGGGGGTGGTGAGCCGGTGGGTGGGCACGGGTGAGAGGGCGGTCGCTCCTTGGTTGTAGGGTCAGTCGTTTGGCAGAGGTCCGTGAGGTAAGGTGTTGCTCTCTCTTCTCTCTCTCTCTCTCTCTCTCTCTCTCTCGTTACGTTGTGAAACATGTCCATGCATACTTAGAACTATGACGTAAGGAAATACTGTGCTATTGGTGTGGTAATGGGAAGAAATAAGTAAAAATGAGAAAATACTAGAGGCAGATGTGCGAGGTTTCAGCGAGGCATTGGAGCTTCGACCACGCAATTGGGGAACGCCAGAACAGGAAAAAAGTGGAGTTTTTTTTTATCAGCTTGTGTTAGTTTCGGGAGGGGGAGGAAATGCAGGCGATAGTTTTTTATAAATACTGGAGGGGAAGGAAATACGGGAATGATGTATTGGGAGTTAAAAGGAGGGAGTGGGGGAGTAGGGACTTTTTTCCTGTATCTTATGCAAGGATGTATAATGAAATGATTTACATTAAAGTCTGAATGCTGTTTGCAGGTACATGTGTGCGCGATTAGGTTTTGAGATGGAATCAAGAGGCAAAAGACTGCTGGAGGGAGGGAATGCACAAAGTCTATTAGCGATAACATACAAGAGCTGCCGACACCACCAGGGATTAATAACGTCAAGAGGAGTACGAAGGTCGATGTGCTCGGCGCCGTGAACCGCACTGCATCCTGTGGTCTGACTTGCTGCTGTAACGGGAAGGAGGACCCGCGAGATGCCCCCTGGCGTAGGTACTGAAGAGAGCATGGAGGAACGAAGCTGAACCTGTAGTACTGCTGAGAGGAGAGGACTCTCGTCTTGGTAACAGGTAATGTGGCCTGTATGCACGTGCCGGTGGTTTGGTCTTCAAAGCTACAGGGTTCGTTCTATAATATGTATTAGCGTGATTGTTTGCGTTAGTTTTTTGTTATTAGGCATTAGTCATGTGTAGGTAACTAGCAAGTCTTTATGCTGGTGTCAACATTACCAGCACATTAGCTTGAGTACAGGTAACTAGTAATCGTGGTTTTGCGTTTGTTGTGATGAGCGCTTTTCATGCATTGAGTCTATCTCTAATTGATTTTTTATATTACGAGTAAATTAAATCAGTGGAATTGGCATTTTGCGATTAGTTTTAGAAGCTTACAAATTGCCTCTAGAATCGAAATTAATAGTAAAAGATGCAAAATCGATGTAAGTATGGAATATTCTCAAGCTTCAATGTGCACTCGTTTGAAACGTGTGGAGAGGCAGCAGCAGGCTCCTTAGTTACTGTGATGACAGACTGTTGGTTGAAGGAGGAGGATGATTGTTGGCTTAGTAACCGTAATCCCATTTGTCATGTCACATACCCAAATACATTTTTATTAGCCGATTGTCTGTCATCTTCATTCTCGTATATTGTACCCGGACGCATAGTTAGTAACCAGATTTTACCTTGGTCTCTGCCGGTGTAAATAATCGAGTCAGTCAACCCACCAATCACAGTTTATTGGGTTAATCTTCACAACCACTGATCCAAACTAAGCTGTACATTTTAGCACAGCACAGTATGGAGAAGATGGACTAGATTTTGGCAAACTTGCAGCTGTAGTTGTAAAGAAATACCATTTCATTGCTTTGATTGGTAGTTAATCCTTTCACTGCTCAACAATTTTCCTCTTAAAATTTAGTCCAGGAGAGGATTATTACCCGTGTTCTTTCCGTTCTCTCCCAATTCAAACATTTTTCTCTTCCGTTGGTATAATAAACGTTAATGATCGTTGTAGGAATAGTTTAAAAGTAGTGATAATATTCATCATGGAGCTAATGGGATGACTGCAGCAATAAAGTTGTGTTAATTTACGTGAGGCTAATATATATTTTTATTAATTTTTTTATTAATTTTCATATTAAACTCACCGCATTACGAAGGTGTGAGCTCTCCAAGCCGGGAAGTGACCGAGGAATGTAAATAGACTCACCGCTTCAAATTCTCGTGTCGAAGTATATTTTTCCATAGTAATATCGGGAAAGTTTTTATCCTACATGGGAAGTGGTAATGGGAAAAGTTTATTCTAAATCGGTAGCAAGTAATGTTATTCTCGAAACGTCTGTACGTATCCAGTAACTTTAAACACTGAATTACTATTGCTAGCTCAGGTTACGTATATTCAAGAACAGTAGGATTCATCGCTGTTTGTAACCTGTATTTCACCGCGTTTCTCATTAAATTATTGTTCATTATTGGTGTCTTAAACGTACGTTCGGCGCTATATGATCCTCACTCACTCTTGCGACGCATTATAATCAAGTAATGTTAGGGGTTAGGTTAGCAAAAGCAGGAACATCACTGCTGACCTGCACGTGTTTACCCAGGTGCACACGTCACAGCACGGGAAGGGCAGGTGTGGTCGGACAGGAAGGACCACAAGAGCACAGGTGATACGGCGTGCAGGTGTTAGCAGCGGTCGTCGTCGGTTTAATTGGTCTAGTAAACGTAGTATCAGATTTTTTTTTTTTTTTTTGACTTTTTTTTTGACCGTGGTGGTTTTGCCGCTTTCGGTAATTTTTTTAGTGCAGCATCGTTCGTTGTTTTTAGATTTATCCTCTGCTCACAGAAGTCCAAGGCATTCATTCATTCTTTAGGTGTGAAGCTTACCAAGTCCTTTTTTTCAGATCTGGGCAGTTCTGGTGCTGTTCTCCCTGCTGGCGGCAATGATTCAAGAAAGAAAGCGGCACAGGACTCGCTGTGCTTGAGCGAGCAAATTGTCTTGAAAACCAAACTTGTCCTACGCTAATGATAGAGAGATGATACATACCAACATCTTTTTTTCTCATCCCCCCCGATACCCCCCCCCCATCATGCTAACGGCATGCCTCCCTTTTTCCTTCCACGGCCTCGCTGCACAAGACTTTTTCTTTCTCACCCCTGTTTGTCACCTCTCTAATGCATTCTCGGTCATTTATCCCTTTCTCTGGAAATTCTGTATTTCCATGTGTCGTCTATGACTTGAATTCCTTCAAGAGGGAGGTTTCACCACACTTCCTCGACTGCCGCCATATTTTAGTGATGTCACGGCAGCAGCATCTCCGCTGGATGAGATTCCTTTCCCTTCCGCTCTGCAAAAAGACCCAGCTGGCGAAAAATATAGAACAACAATATACACAGATTAAAAAAACTCAAAACGGGGTAACTAATTTACTATATATAGCAAAAACGACTTGCGAACTACTACTAAAAGTGCGATCTACAACAACAAATAAATGTGAGCTTTTTCAAAAGATGAGATACGTTTTTTTTACATTCTCTTGCTTCACACCCCTCCCGTCACTCTTCCCATTATTGTTTTCCACTCTTTCTGAAACCCATTATTGTCTCCCACTCTTTCTGACCTCTCCCCTCTTATATCTATCCCCTTCTCTCTCCTCCTCATAGCTCCTCCAAAACTACATTTTCCTCGCGTTATCCTCTCCTCTCCCTCTCATCCTCCAGCAAGATACGAGAGAAGTTCATGTTTGCGGTCGACGTCCTCGCCAGACTTGCCAGATGATGAGTGGATGTTCGAAGACAGCTGAATGTGTTCCTTGCATTGAATGAACGTGGATCTGCAAAATAAACCATTAAGTCAATGGGGGTTGGTTTGTTAGATCTCAAGCTTTTGACACTGACTCATAACAAGTGGTTTTAAAGTTTGTAAAGTTACTACATACAATATTATATTTATTCCTAATTACTAATGGAAATTTATTTGATTGAACCTAGAAAATAATTCATTTTACGAGTATTGCTGTAGTTACTCTGATAAACAGTACAGATACCAGGAGAAATCGCTACATTTAACCCACATCTTATTCACATGATTGATTGATTAGCACACCTGCTGCATTATGAATAAAATATGTTTTTAAAGAGTAAGGCAGGCATTTTGAGAAAGCGAAGAGGGAACGAGACCAAGAGTGGGCGCAGACGTGATGTGGATATGGAGTTGTGGGAGTAAGTAGGAAGGAAGGGTGGAATGGTGAATCAGCAGGTAAATCGTTTCATCATCAGGGCGCAGGTGACACACCTGACAATAAATACACCAGTGTGATATCTTGTTTTCTCGTCAGGTGTTGATTATAGAGCCATAAAGAGGCGCCACATTTTAACCACCAAAATATACAACCTAACACTAATGAGATCAACTATTTATGGCAACCATACGTCACTACTAATGAGTAAAATGCACAACATTAATCATTCAATAGCATTAAGTAGCGCCAACTGAACACCTCCAGTGACAAACATGTAGAGTGACACTCGTAGCAGTGAGCACCTCCCCATGACGTTGCCCGGGAAGTGCCAGATGTACAGATAAGAGGCCAGACCGAGACCCATCACCGCCACACGCCACCAGTGCTCGTCGATGTCTGTAGGAGCACAGCTGGGCTAGGCGGGCTGATAGCTACGTATTTCACTGTGCTACATTTACCGCACGAATACAACCATTTATTGCGGAATCTACCACTATTTGAGTAACGCAGCTTTGTCACCATGACTTGTTTCTGTCCTGAGTGCCACGGGAATGTGCTGGTCCCGGAATAAAAACTTAATATAGAACACTCGTGAGCTTGAAGCAAATCTCGCGTTGATAAGAAGACTGTTGCCGGTGCTGGTGCTGCCCCCTGTATTGCGCTGTACCTGCCCATCAAGCCACACACTGCCAGGAGGATGGGGACTCTTAATTATAGGATCGCGCGTAAGTACTGATGCAGTGTTTCATAGCCAGGAATAACTCAGTAATGGAAGAATTTACACGAGTTATTTGCTAATGTACATATCTTTATGTTCATACACTAAGGTTTTTCCTCATCAGCTGTAGAGGAAGTGGTCTAGGTTGCTAAGATTTGTCTTTTTATACGAGATTTAAAGATTTGTGTTACTTTCGTGTAGCGTTTCATGGCAACTAATACACATCTGTGAATTATTGGTCTACAAGTTACACCAACAAGTCATGCCATACGAGAATGTCCGTAAACACCCGAGATGAAACACGAATCAGGAACGTAAACGCAGCTCTTTTTTCCAATGATGTGGGCACTATCTCTTATCACGCTGTCATGATGTCAGATAAGAACAATACCAACTGTACAACAAGATATTCGTCCTAAAAACATGCGGCGGAATACATCTGTACTTAGAACATTAAAATAAACATTTATGAAATACGGATCAATACTTCCATACAAATTGCATATACTGGAATAGATACTGAAATACTCAGACAAGTACCCTCACTCAAATTCAACCAAAAAAGTGTACTAAATGTAGCTATTAGATAAACAACCAGTGGAAGGCAACACGACGCGTGGCGTTTTTTGGAAATGCAATGATGATGATGATGATGATGATGATGATGATGATGATGATGAAGACAACGACGATGAGGAGAAAGAGGATCGCTGATATCTGAACGCGGCCATTTTGATACATTTGATCATTATTGGTTTGAGATTCGGAGTTGCTACTTATGTGGTTAGACGGTTAATAGTTTAAGTAATTCAGTTAAGTAGTCAACCAATTAGGCAGTTTATTTATTTTAGTTAATTAGTTATTTAGTTAAGTTATTTAATCAGTTTATAGTAAGTAGTTAATTAGTTAGTTACCTAGATTACTTGACTAATCAGCTACATGAAATAGTTTTAATTTAGTTTTCAGGGCAGTGATTAATTAGCTAGTTTCACTCCACTTCATCAGACTTTTTGACAACCCGATCTTCATTTCTTACATTGGTACTGTATAATTTACCGAATCCCACGCAAAACCGTACAGCTGAATCCCTTTTGGACGAATGTACCTTATTTACTCTGTCCGTTTATCCACGTCTGTCATTCATTCCACAAGGTGTCATTTTGTGAATAGCACAAATTTAGTTTTTTTTACCGAAGTGTAAAACAAACAGGTCTTATTGACTCGTTTTGTTTTCTTAAGGTTTTCTTTCTGATTACGTCCATTAATGAAATTTCTGCGGTGAAAAAAAAAGTGCCTTCCTGCAACCTTAGACGGGAAAAGTTTATCTGCAAAATAGCATGTCTCTGAAGCTTATACGAAAAAGATGGTCTTTTTGAAGCTTTACACAAATAAGTTTGCCTTACACCAGAAAAAAAAAATAACATGCTCAAGGAAGTCTCACTGCAGCTTTTACACGGGGAAAAAAAAATTACTGATCTACATTTTACACACAAGTACACACAGAAAAACGGATAATCAGGCTTAAGGTCACACTTCCTGCATCTTATCAAGAGGTGTCACTTTGCTAGTAAAATGAGGTGACGATGATGAAACTTGACATGTATAAAGCCTTCAGCCACTCATTGACGCCACACACACCTGTACGGCCCTATGGGCTGTGGGGACGTATACACTTGGTGTAAACTACATAAATCTATCTATTATAGTTATTCCAATAATTCGACACTGATGCACGGGTGTAATGAAGAAAAGTTTGTGTGCGCGCGTGCGTGCGTGTTACATAATTAGACACTTCGTTTTTAGATAAGTACACTAATATAAAAACTGCAAACTCCTTTAATGCCTTTACAGTACCTATAAATAATAACTACTAGTGAAGACATAGCCATAAAAAAGTAACTGGAAACCAATTTCTTGCACACTTCCCAAGTGCACAGAAGCTGCCTAGCTTACTCAGGGAGGCCAAAGCATTCCTCTTAATTAAACGAATCCCAAGTATAGACACAACAAACCTCACGTGGCGATTATGTATCTGGCGGGAAATTGACACGAGACCTCTAGTGATCATCTTCCCTGCAACGCTTCTCTTCTCCCTCTCTCCCCTCTCTAATTACATATTCATTGGTACCACAGGTGTCCTAAAATTACTTACAAAAATGACTTAGGCAGGTGTTTACTTTACATGATCATAAGAATTAATGGAAATGGGTCATATGAGCTGTGACAATGAACAGGAATCTCATATTTAAATAGGTTGGAAAGTTGAAAAATAGTTGCACACGCACTGCAAACACGCACACGAGAAACCCTTTCCTCACACACATACACAAGAGAATAAAGCTTCAGCAAACTGGTACATTAGCCGGTAGTGTCTAGGAAGATAATAACAATGAATCTCATGTCTTATACAAATTCAGTGAACAACCTTGTGAAAACATCTAAAAATGAAAATCCGACGGCAACAATACAACTCATTCCCATCATGAAAACAAGGAAACAAACTGACATTCTCCTTTATCTCCCCCAGCATCAGCCTTCAGGCTCCCGCTGATGCTGGCGACGTCTATGCTGCTCGGGGGTTTCATAGCCTTCGTCACCTTAATACCTCCCTCACCTGACTTCCCCAGGAGGTACAGGTAAGTGAAGTGCCTAACATAAGCGCTACACGTCGCAGGGTTTCAGGGCACTTTTTACTTATTACACTTGTTTACACTTTATTTATTACTCATAAATTCTTTGTGGAGCTTTGTGCTCCGGAAAGTAAATATGATGGACTTGCTCGAGTAAAAAACGTCATAATGAAGAATACGTGTATTACACGAATACTTGAACAGATGAACTACTGTTGCCATTTGTGATCCCGCTGTGCTGTCACCAGTATTGCTGAGGTCATATGTGCACACACACCTCCATCTACCCACGCACACACACAACTCAGCCACATCATCATCTATTCATCACTTTCAAACGCGCGCACGCGAGCGCGAGCGCGCATACACAAACACACACACACACACACACACCCTCCCCACACATGCACATCTAAACCCACCCACCCCCACACATGCACATCTAAACCCACCCACCCCCACACACACCCCTCAACCTCCCCACATATGCACAACCTGCCCTCCCCTACACCCACCCACCCACACACACACGAAGGCCACATCTTCCTGCCCCCCTAACCGATCCTACCCTGTACCTACTGTACCCTCCCAGATTCAGCCTCACCCTGCCCCTATCACCACCTGTAACACACCCACGCACTATCTTCCCCAAAACCGCAGGGAGCCACTGAGACACGAAGAGATGGAAGAAATGGAGGAGATGATTCCCGATTCTCCTTTATCAGGCCACGACCCGCACGAGATTCACCATATAGGTACGTAGGTGATTGTTCGTGTCATCTTGTTCTATAGGTACGTTTTTTTTTTTTTTCATGTTCAATATATTGTTTATTTTTACTTCTTACCATTGTACTGTAGAGAATAACTTCCCCCTCTTTCTAAATGTATTTCCAATTCTCTCCCAGCTCCCGCATTTCTCATTCCGAACACCGGAAATGTGGTGAATACGTGATGCACCAAAAAACACCTGACACGCACATGAATAAAGCCGCAAAACATGTATGAAAACACAATACGGGAGAAATACCCAGACCACCTGTGTGTGTGTGACCAACCACTACTTATAGCATGATGGCACCACTACTGTACGAGCGCCAAATATACCAGCATTCGACAACACATGATTACATATTTGCTTCATCCCTCCCTTTCATATTCCTATACGTGTACTGACTTCAAAGGGACTATGTATTTTTTTTTTTTATCTTATCAGCCACCCTATCTATTTCTAGGAGGTGGGGGAGGTGGGGGGAGGTGGGGTGTGGTAGTAATGGATAATGAAAGATAAGATTAGGTAAGATATGGTAGGCTGGGGTGAAGTGAACTGGAGGTAGTATTGGGTAAGGTAAGGTTTCGTAAGTTAAGTTTTATCATCATGTGTAACTTACCCTAACACAACTTTACCTTACCAAACCCAACTTTAACAAACCGTACTAAACTTTTTCTACTTTAACTTTACCTGACTTAATCCAGTCTAAACCACTTTTAAGTAACTGGGGTGGCTGACGAATTTCCTTCATTCACATGCAATATAAAGCGAAGTGGCATCATATTAGCATATATTATACCAAACTTTACCTCAGCAACTAAACCACCTCATTAAGTGGCGTGGCTGATGAATTTAATTTCTTCACATGCATATGAAGGCGAGGAAGAACCGATCTGAATACATCTACTATACACTTTCATATCCTTACGTAAACAAGTTAAAATTAAACTTGTTCAATTGTCCGCGTTTCCTTCATGTAGGGGAGGCAGTGAAAGCAACAAGTCTCTACTGTATGTCAGTATACCGCCACTCTCACTAATCCCTGTTTCCTTAGTGCAGGGGAGACATTAAGTATTTAAAGTGTGTCAGTTATACCTCCTTTCTTTCATATCCTTACTTATACTATAGCGAGAGAGAGGCTGTTCCTTCACTTTTTCCTCTTTCCTTGGAGCAAGCTAGGCAGTGAAAGCAGCACGTATAGTCATGTCACTTACATTTCCTCCTTCATATCCCTATGTATAATGAGAACAAAGGTATTCATTCATTCACTTTTACCTCTTTGGTGCAGGCGAGGGAGTGGAGGCAGCGCGTCTGTACAAAAAAGTGCGTGTGGTGTGCTGGATTATGACGCGCCCGGAGACTCACAAGAAGAAGGCCATGCATGTCAAGGCCACGTGGGGGAAGCGGTGCAACAAACTGATCTTCATGAGTTCCCAGAATGGTGAGTCAAGGCGCTCGTTACTACTACTACTACTACTACTACTACTACAACTACTACTACTACTGTTAATGCTTGTCTAATGTTCATAGCATGCTGCACGGCTCTGGTGGATCGATTAATTTTGTAGGACGCCACTGACAACAAAGAAGTCATCCAGTAATGCAAACCTCAGCATCAAAACATTTCCCTTAATAAAATCGTCTAATCACTCAAACGTAAGGGCAAATGACAAATGTCAGTGACCTACAAAAGATTCCGGGTATGATCCTATGACAAGGATAACATCCAGGATAACAGACTGATTACAAGGAGGTACAAAACCCCTCTGTCATCATCCTTTTATTAAGGAGACTTCCGGAACTCCTCTGCGAAAATACACAATTCACAACACCTGAAAAAAAAAGTAGCTAGTATTGTTTTGTGTTGTTTGCGATCACATCAGACAAGATCTGTTGCCTTTCCTACCTGCACGCACAATAAATAATTGTCCATACCTTCTCTTTCATCTCGCTGTGAAATATTCATGAGTGTCTTTTCACACACCTGTGCTCGCTAACTTGGCACCTGCATCGTGCCGCGTCATCAACCTTGGAAATACGCAACACATGGAAAAACGAGAGGGAGAAGGGGAGAGGGGGAGATGGATTTTTTTTTTCTTACTGAATAATAATAATAATATTCTTAAGGCTATTAAGATAATTTGTCTTATTCCATTAATATATAGTATTGATTTAATGTTCATGATTTTAGTGAAAACTCTTTAAATCTATCCATAAATCCACAAAAAAATGTAATTATATATAATTATCACATTTCACGTAAAAAATCTTCACCAGTCAAGCAGGTGGGAATCAATAATAATTACCGCTTATTTACTGCAATACAAACTAATACTTTAACTAAATAAGCATTGGAAGTCTTGCTGGTCTTTTTTGGTGGGAGTAAAGGACGGTGGTTTAGTTAATACTAACTGATCCTTAGACACTGAACTGGGAGCGATCGACCTGGGTGTGGGTGACGGGCGTGACCACCTCTGGGGGAAGACCAAGGCAGCCTTCAAGTATTTGTACGACCATCACCTCAACGACTACGACTGGTTCTTCAAGGCGGACGACGACACGTAAGACAATAAGTGACAAGGACAAACTGTGGGCCAACTAAACTGTCATCTCTTTATGAAAACTACAGATTACTTCCATTAAGATATTCATTTTTTTTTTCTCTCAGGTACACGATTATGGAGAATATGAGGTACATGCTGTCCACCTATGATCCCTCCTTGCCTATCTACTTCGGCTCCCGTTTCAAGAAGTTCACCAGGCAGGGATACATGAGCGGAGGCAAGTCACTATTACATCTCTCCTTTCGCCTTTTCCCCAGAGTGAGGGGTTGACGCCATGTACGAGTCTCCTCTGTTTTTTGTCCATTGCATCTTCCTCTGTGACTCCCATCCTTTGCATCGCGTGAAGGGTTAGAACACTAGATTCACAACTTATCTTATTCCACTCACCTCAACATGCAAGTGAAGTCAGGTGTTGTGAGGAGCAGAAGAGGTTCGCAAGGAGAAGGGGAAGGGGACATCAGTGCGTCTGTCTGTCTGTCTGTCTCTCCGTCCGTCTGCTTCCCTGTCTGCCTGTCTGTGTCGTCCATCCGGTGGTCTTCTCTCTCGCCTGCCTTGACTGATTACTGAAATTAAAGAATATTTTAATACACTCTTCATGGAGAATCATTCGCTTATTTAAAAATTACTTGAGGGCGGTGGCGGCTGCGGTGGTGGTGGCGGCGACTAACTGAACCGTGATAGTAAGGGGTCTGAATAGTTTCAAGGCCTCTCTATGGTAATTAAGGCATCTGTAGTGTTAAGAGGCCTGGCATCTGTGGTGTTAAGAGGTCTGAGTGGTGACTAAGAGATCTAAATGGTGGCTAAGGTTATCATTGTTTATCATTATCATTATTGATTCCGTAGAGAAGTTAGATATACAAAAATGAGTGAACGAATCCTCAAATGCTTTACCTCCCAGATGCACACTAGTAAGAACATAAAAAATAAAAGATAGTAGCAGACAGAATTCTTCCCTCCCCGTGCACCTTCCTAAGCAGACTGTACACAGCTGCTAATGGTCCGTCTGAAAAGCCACACTATCGCTGCTCGTTGGCTGAAAGGAAGTCTGTTTACTTTATCTATTGACTATAAGACTAGTCAAAATAATTAGTAAACAGCAGTTAGTCTTCGACTAAGTTTGTTTTGGACTTGTATATTAACCACAAATAGAAGGAACACGCACTGGGTAAACACTACGCAATTCCACATCACCACGATTTACGTCACTCACCTGATCTTCAATTCATCCCAGGTAACTTTCCTTTAACTATCTTAACTCCAACGAATAAACTTTGCAAACTAAATTCACAACACCACTGTAAGGGTGGGTAAAGGAGGGCATGGAGGCAGCTCTTACCTGGGCACAGTGACTAAAGGCGTGCAGGGAAATACTGAAGACAGGACTGGTAAATGTGAAGGCCAGGTGGTGTGCGCGCGCAGTGAAGCCGGCTGGTCTGACGGAGGTCCGATGTATCGACTCCGTGCCTAATGTGAAACAGTGAACCCTTGTTAAGTAGTTGGCGAAGTACTGGTTATCAAGCTCCCACCATCGTTTTAGCATAAGCATATTCCTCCATCTGCGATTCAGTTAGGAGGTTTACAATATAAGATTTATCAGAAATAGTAGGCGAGTATAGGTATCCTCTTATACAGGGACAGCCACATGTAAGTAAATGGTTTCCCGCAGCTTCCCTTACCACCTCCTTAATAAGTGACCTATAACGAACTAGTAATGGTGTTTTAATAGATAACAATGATCTTGCGTCTTCAGTAAGAACAAGGCAGTTTTATATCTACTACTTTCAAGAGTGGAAATAATTAGTTTCTAAGGCAGTTTTCATTATTTCATCCATAATTATAAGGTCATTAAGGGTTTTCAATAGAAAAAAAAAACTAATAATCACCCGCTGTGGCCTTTGCAAATAATTCTGATGAGAGCTAGAAGCGTTTCAGAATAGAGACAAGGACTTGATCATCTGATCCTTACTATTTTCCCCTTGGCGCGTGACTCGACTGCATCCCTGCGACAGGAGGTGGATACGTGCTGAGTCGAGAGGCCCTCAAGATATTTGTGGAGGTAGCGCTGACTGATCCGAAGAAATGCAAGGTGTCGTCACACACGGGAGCTGAGGATGCAGAGATGGGTAAGTGATGCTGCGATCTTTTGAACCTCGAGTGTTGATCTTGAGACTGCTATGTTGTCTTTGGGGTGTTGTTTTGTTGGGTTTGGTCTAACTGTTATCTTGGCACAAGGGTAGGAGAGAGAGAGAGAGAGAGAGAGAGGGAGAGAGAGAGAGAGAGAGAATCAGTTGGAAATATTCGGTGACCTTGATAAACAAAACCTCACCATTTGACACAAGGTTTTAGAAAGGAGGAAGAAAGAGAAAAGACGTAATTTCCCACAAATGACTTACCCGCGCGTGAGTGAATGTGACCTAAATCGGATCAATCAATTGCATATATCCGGTAGCCTTGAAAAACGTTTCTATCCTTTTACCTTCCTCTCACTGACCCCCAAAATGACCCTGTAACTTTGTAACCTCACCAGCCTCACCTTCCTTACCTCCTACAGGCAAGTGCTTAGCTAACGTGAACGTGATGGCGGGGGACTCAAGGGACAGTCTTGGGCGTGGGCGCTTCTTCCCCTTCACACCCTCTACTCATCTCATGGGTGGCGTTCCAGATTGGTATCTAGATTATGTCTACTATAAACCTGACACGGTGAGTTTGTGAGTGTGTGTGTGTATACGACTGTCACCACTATAGGCTACTTCTTGCTTTATAGTAGTTTATGCCTAACACAACGCTCGTTTTCTACACTTCAGCCTCGCCATCAAAAAACGACAATCTAACAGCGGAGGCTTTTACATATTGATACGTGCTTTTCTCTACAGTTCTTTCACTTCATTATTAAAACTTTTGACACCTCTCCGCTTACATTCACCATTGTGCGCACCTGACATTGTTAACGCAACATTAAAACTAAACAAAGACTAGAATCTTCACTATAACTCACTGACAGGAAAAACACACTAGACGGAAATTAAAAAAAAAAAATCATTATGCGTCACTAACAGGAAAATATGACAGGCGGAACTAAAAAAAAAAAAAAAAAAAAGGAAGGAGACAGTGAATCCCCACAAACCATTAATTCCCCTCAAACCATCTTAGCTTTCAGAGAGGCAGTTAGCGCGTCAGGACCCTCCCTTCACGTCCATTCATCTCCACGCGACAAGTGACGTTAGCACCATTTAATTAGAACCTGACCCAATCCTCTCCCCCTGCAGGGTCTGGAGTGCTGCTCGGACACCGCCGTCACCTTCCACTACGTCGACACCAACAAAATGTACATGCTGGAGTATCTGGTGTACCATTTGAGACCCTACGGCATTGCGCGCCACGACCCCTTCCCCGCGCCTCTCCCGCCTGACCGCAGGAGTGTGCCCAAGAAGGTAAGGGCGCGGTTCATTCATTCACTGGGTTGATTTATTCACTAGTTTACTCGTTCATGGGTTTCACTCACTCATCGGGTTGTCATTCACTGGGTTTACTCTTCACTGGGTTTTGCATTTCCCTATTCCTACGACTTTAGTTCTTGCAAGATGGAGGTCTCATGACAATTCTCTAATTTTGGTTAAACCTTTCGGATTCTTGAGGATTTTAGTGATAAACAAGAATTCCGCTTCACAATAGGAAAGAACATCGGCAACCTTTCAAAACCATTCTTAGGTAAACCCAAAACGTTCGAAACAGGTAAATTTAAACATTTCCACATCATAATAGGAAAAATACACACGAGAACCTAAATAACTGTCAGTAACCTTACAAAACTCTTCACACGTTAGTCCAACAGGCTTCAACCAGGTAAAAATTTGGATTGACAGTTTAAACAACAATTCCACATCATAATAGAAAACAAAAATAACCCCTAGGAATGTAACCTTTCAAAACCACTCTTACACGAGCCTAAAACATTTCAAAACACGAGTCGAGATTCCTTCTCTCCTGTGACTTATTGTGTGACCTAGCGGCTGCATTAGAATACGAAAAATACACCCACGAGAACGTAACCAACCATTATGTGAGGCCAGACATTTCAAAACACCGGTTGTAAGTCCTACGCTCCGGTCGCGTAGTGTGTGACGTAGTGGGTGAGGTAGCGGGTGACCTCGAACCACGGCAGGGAAAGTGATGAGTGACCGACGAGCTTCCTCCCTCACGTTGCACAGCCATTACGTTCATAGGAGTTAAATCTTCCCTTTATGGGCTGCTAGGATCCAGTTCCCCGATGGTAATAATAGACTCCCAGCGCAGGGGAGCGTAATGCCGAGCCGGAGTGACGTGCATTGCCTCGTTTCAGGTTCTGGAGAAGATGAACGAGACCAGTGTGATTGTCATGACTGAAGGGAAGGCGTAGTACGGGAGTCTGCTGCGAAAAGGTGCACTAGTCAACCCGCCACACCTATGGACGCTGATTGGGTTGTCTTTACCTTCTGATTTATCCTCTTGTCCTCTTTTATTCATGGTTGTTAATGTTAAGCCCATCAATTTGTACCTGTTTTTCTTTCATCTTTCCTTTTATTTTTTGTGCAGCTGTGTGTGTTCCTTACGGCAGCACAACCTGTATTGGAACTTTTCATCTTTAAAGTTACCAGGTATCCACTCTGATTTCAATGCAGCTCCGTGTATAGGTGAAAAATCCATTAAACCTGCAATAATTCGATGTGTAAAAGGTCTGCAGTCAGTTTTCTCTATTCTGAACACAAGCAATAATCATGTATTTGAAGTACAGTTTGAATGCAATTGCGTGTTAAGATAATCCTGATGAATAACACCAAACTTGGAACTATTCAATAAGCGCTCGATATACCCTGCTTTCTACCGCGTCTTGCCCCCTCAATGATCCGCAGTGAAGGCAGCTTGGTGAGGGGAAGTGAAGGACACGGTAGATGGGAAGCCGGAAGATATAGACTACCCTTATTGCCTTATGGTTAATCTCTATAATAGCTGTCTTCCTGTCGCGGTTGCCATGGTGATGAACGTCAGTGCCTCGAGTAAGTAACAAGGTTTTTATTCTTGTTTAGTCATTTTGATGTGATATACAACGTTCGGAAGCTACACAAAGCACCGATGTTGTTGATGTGTTGAGGAATGTGTGAGTGAGATCTCAGTTGATTTTAATTGTGATTTGTGGTGTATTTAAGATTGCGCATGTCTGTGTGTGTGTATATATAACTTTTTTTTTTTTTGACAAGAAAGATGAAAGCTACATTTTATCTTGTTTTTATTTCCCCTACGCGCGGATGAAAGGGAATCTAACACACACACACACTCTCACACACACACACACACACACACACACACACACACAAACTTAATAACTCGTATCTGAAGCGAAGGACGGATGGCTCCCGTGTGCACCTTCTATAATCAACAGGTTATGTAAACGTACACACACACATACATACATAAACAGGAAACCAACGCTACACGCACACTAATAAGCCACATACACACACACACACACACACAGACACAAACACACACACACATACGTCAGCGTTGCGTCTCTACTTAAGGGACCAAAGACATATCTAACATTCTAATTTTTAAAAAACCATCCCATGTATTTTGAGGGCGGCGACTCGGGTCCAGGGGGGAGTCAGGAATGAAGGACAGGAGGGGGAGACGAGGTGGCATTTCCAGCAGAGTCCCCTGAATGACCTTATCTCTTTGGAACCAGCTTAGGTCTTCCAAAACATGGCTTCCCTTGTGGCGCTTATCTCACGTCAGCCAGTCCAATTATCTCTCTGGCAGTCTTATCTCATTCCCCCCCTCTTTCTTCTTTCTTCTCTCCTCACCTCTCCCTCTTCTCCCTCTCGTGCTCCCATCGCTCCGTCCGCCCACGAGCCTCAGGCCTCTCACTCGCTCTCCTCTCCCTCCCTTTCCCTTTCTTCTGACTCACTGATCTTGCTAAAAATTCGCCTCCCTTTTCTGTATGAATATGAATTTTGATTACTAGTACATTTATAGGCATTGCTGAGAGAGAGAGAGAGAGAGAGAGAGAGAGAGAGAGAGAGAGAGAGAGAGAGAGAGAGAGAGAGAGAGAGAGAGAGAGAGAGAGAGAGAGAGAATATTGACGGACAAAAAAGACAGACAGAAAAGATTGACGGACAAACTGGCAGAAACATAAACGTAGAGAGAGAGAGAGAGAGAGAGAGAGAGAGAGAGAGAGAGAGAGAGAGAGAGAGAGAGAGAGAGAGAGATAACGAGTACATTCCTTTATCTAAATCGTCTGATGGCCTCACTGGAGACTATGACATCGCCACACCGCCACAGCGAGAACAAAAACAAGGACACACGCCACCACCAGACCACAGCAACAAGAACACGAACCTCTATTGCGTCCTCTAACAACCACAACACCATGAGACACACCATGATGCCCCTAAAGAGCTACATTAATTCCCTAAACCTCAATGGTACTTTCCACACCATAGACGCCATAACCCCCCCGACAAGTCACAGCAACACCAGTTCATCACCTTAACCACAATTACCTCCCTACCTTCACCATATAACTTGCAAACAAAGCACTTCATTAACGTCTCTTCAAACACCGTAAATCTTTCCTCCCGCGCACAAGATATTTAAAGAAGATTTCAAGACACTTATCCTCTAATTTTGAATTATCCTTTTGGCTTCTCTTTACGGACTGGCACCTCAGTGGGCATTTTTCTTTTTCTAATTTGTTACCCTAAGCCAATGTCCCTCTTACGTAAAAAAAACATCCCATCACACAACCATTAAGATATTCAGACACTATAAAATGTACACTAAACACCACACATTTCATTAACACCACAAAACATCACCACACTACAATTTATCCATCCCTACAGCACCACAATGTCATCATACAATGAGTACACAATCTCATACACAATCCCACACAATTCTCACAATAGGTAAGATATTAAGAGGGAAACCAAGGAGATGGTAACACAAGAGGTCTTCAGGAATGGTGTTCGTGACGTGTGGGAAGCTGTAAAGTCCTTTTAATTCGTCCTTCTGTCAGTGTGTAATTAAGTCATCTACTCTCGGCCAGGGAAAGTAGAGCAAGGAGTTGCGGGTGAGCGGGAAAGGTTTATAAAAGGTCTTGGTGACATTAGATCAAGTAAGAAATGAGTGAGTTTTTAGAAGAACAATACAATTAATTGGAGTGCTCTGTCTGTCAGTCTGGGTTCTCTCTCTCTCTCTCTCTCTCTCTCTCTCTCTCTCTCTCTCTCTCTCTCTCTCTCTCTCTCTCTCTCTCTCTCTCTCTCTCTCTCTGTGTGTGTGTGTGTGTGTGTGTGTGTGTGTGTGTGTGTGTGTGTGTGTGTTCATAATTAAACCATCCACTCCTATCACGAAAACACAATCTAGAACAGCTGTGGATGACCAAAAGATAATTAAAAAAAAGACACTAACAATAGAGACAATGTTTTATCTTCAGCGACACAAAAAAGAAGTATAACCGAAGCATTCTCTCTTTCATTATAGCAGACACAGGCGCGGCACAGCTGAGCAGCGGGTCGAGTGCCACTTGTACGGATGGCACTGGTGGTGGAGTATCGCGTCACAAACACCAATAACTGTGTGTCTCGCCTGTGAATATTTTACCTTCTCTGTGCTTGCTGCTTTGTTATCTCCCGGAAGGATTGTTGCCGGCTCTTTTACCCCCCGCCCCGCCTAGCCTTTCCATCAGCGCCATCCGGTTGCCAGACGCGGTACAAACAAGTGCACATCGTCAACTTGCTGGAAAACGTGTAACTACAAGGGAAAAGTTTTACGGACGGGCGAGCTCTGCCAATTAATTTTCACCCTTGCAGTAAATGTTCCCATGTCCTGCTCGTTTGTGGCCTCAAGGTTACGCGGCTGAGGCGTCTCGCTATACCCGCCACACCTCCTTCAGGATTAATAGGAAATATACATCACCAAAACTCAAAATTACACGACTCAATTTTCACCTTGCTCCTTTCTCCATGACGGCGAAACGCGCCATATTTCTGAGGCTTGGAAGGAAGGGCAATATGACTCACCTGCGCTTCACCTGTGCCTTACCTGAGCACGTGGGCCAGGTAAGGGGCACGTCAAAGCAAAATACACGGTTATGGCTCTTCCTCCCCCCCTCCACGGAATGAAGACACCATTTATCTCCCCGTGATGAATGGCCCTGAGGCTTAAAGATGACTTACCGAGCCTCCTCTCCCCACGTCCAGACGGCGAGACTCGCTCACATTACACGCTAAAATTAATGTCTTTTCTTTCTTCCTAACGATTTAATCTCCCGGATAAGGGTAAATGTCATAATATTCTGTTCTTTTACCTTATTTTTGTGAGCTTAATTGCCGTTCACTGCAGGGGAATGGTGTCCGCGTTCTTCTGGTGTTCTTATCTCCTTGTTCCGTGTATTATTTGGCCTCGTGTTATTGTTACTTGGTGTAACTTATGATCGTTGAGTTATTTCGCTGATGTCATACAAGGGAGTGCTGGGAATTGACTGTGGTGGGAGTAGTAGTAGTAGTAGTAGTAGTAGTAGTAGTAATAGTAGTAGTAAGCAATAACAACCATGACAAACTATCTCAAAAGCAATATAACACGTGATAACTAGACAAACACGACTTGATAATTAACTCTCTCTCTCTCTCTCTCTCTCTCTCTCTCTCTCTCTCTCTCTCTCTCTCTCTCTCTCTCTCGACCAATATCTAGGAGTCAAGAACATTACAGTAACAGCGAGAGAGAAACTGAAAACTTCCAACAAAATTCATGATAGAAGGGAAACAGACACGAGGGAGCTAGTTGGGTTGTTAAGCTGATAATGTATGGGCCTTAAGTATATGGGGAGAACAAGGGGGATATGGGGATGATATGGGAGTAAAGGGGAGACTTGGGAGTTATTTTAATATGGGAGACTGGTAGGGATAAAGTATATGGGTGAATAAGAGGAAACTACTTGACTGGTTGGGTCGTTAGGAGTGGAAAGGGGAAGGTGATGATGTTAGTGGAATTATGACGTGGTGATGAGGTGGTGATGAGGGAGTCCGGAGGTGCTTAGTGTGGAGTGATGAGGGAAGAAGGGAGAAAATGACAGGGGGGATGGAAATAAATGGTAGGGGGAGGGGCAACAGAAGGGAGAAGGAAGGGGAGAGGAAACTGACGAGGGAAAAAGGGAGCGGGAGGGAACTTAGTGATGAGGAAGAGGGAGGGAAAAGAAGCTTGGGGAGGCAATGAGGAGAGGAAAGAAGTTGGGTTAAGCATGGAGGGAGGAAAACATTGGAGGAGAGAGAGAGAGGGAGGGAGGGAAGCAGTTAGGGAAAGACAGGGAAGCGACAAGAGAAAGGGAGGCAAGAGGGAGAGGAAGTTAGTCGAGGAAGGAAAATAGACGTAGCTAGTTGGGGGGGAAGGAGGAAAGGGATGTAGGAGAGAGGAAAGAAGGGGAAAGTAATTGGCGAGGCAAGGAGAGGGAGGAGAGAGCGGGAGTTGAGGAAGACAAGGGAGGGAGGAAAGGGGGAATGGAGGGAAGGGAAGAGGAGTAGAGGGGGAGAAAGGGGGAACAGTTAAGGGAGAGCGAGGAATCACAACAAACCTTCCAACAAAACAAAAGATGGACACGTAAAATTAATGACACAGTTTTTCATCTTTCCTTCAGCTCCCTCTCTGCAGTTTTCCTTCACCCTAAAAGCACAGGGCATTATTTCCCGCATCAAAGTTAACGCCTGCAGGGTAAACAAGTCATTAATAATCTGCCCCCCGGCGCACTGAGGAGCGGGAAGCAAAGGCGAGGCAGGAGCATGTTTCTCTCACCATTATAAACTACATGGTAACTTTCTCTTCACCTTTCCATTTCTATGCCTTTCATTCCTCCATCTAGGGACATTGTATAGGGATTCTATCAGTAATAAAGCAAAGAAAGGTCAGGTACTTTTCATGCATCGACTGGTACGTTGTTGGTATTCAGCGTCGCAGGAACTTCCCATCAATATTTGTTCCTCTTTTTCCTTTTATCTCGCAACACTGACTGAATACTTGTTAAAATTCCTACATTAATAAAGGGCAGGTACTTTTTTTTTTTCATAATCGATTGTTACGTAGTTTATGTGGTAAGAACTTTATCTGCTTATTTCTTATGCTTTAAAATATGGATCACATTAAGATCGCTATAGGGATAAAATAATTCAGATACTTTTTTTCTGTATGGATTACTGTGTATTACATGTTTTACGACGCAGACTTTTCCCTTCCCTCCCTTTTCCACTGTTTACCCAATCTTACTGCACGGGGGATGTACATTAAAACTGCACCACAAATTCAATAAAACTCCCGTGAAAACAACGAACCAATAAGTTTTGACAAGATTACTGAAGATAAACTTATAATTACACCAAGGTCATTTATATTTATTACTGCACTACCATTACTTATTCAACTATATTACCTATTCTTTCTGTACTTTAAAAACCATAGAAGATAGCGGGTTATGCTGAACAAAGGAAACTCACCATACCTTAAAAAAACACTGTAGATGAGACGTATATACCAGGACAGCACGGAAGGATGCAGCGAGGTGGGCGACATGACCCACTACTTACCCCCCCCAGCCTCGCGGGACACTGAGAGGCCGGCGAAATGCGTGGTCTTGTCAGCAGTATTAGAATCTTGTTTCGAAGCCTCGCTGTGCTGTCTCGAATGGCCGGATGGTTGAAGCAGGCGCGCCTCACCTCAGGATGTCCTTTTTGTTGTGTTATAAAAGCGCTAGTGTTCTGAATTCCTTTCTCACTAATTGGGTGTGTTGTTTTGTGTTGCTAGTGGCTGTCTGTAATGAATGCCGTGAACTGATGGTGGTGGTGGTGGTGGTGGTGTTGCCAGTGCCATGTAAACACCATGATGTGTAGTTCAGTTCTCCCTTTGTGTGTTTATATGAAATTAAACTACCGAATTAGTCTATTATGTATCTTGATATGTGTGTTATTGCTGTAAACAACAAGACGAGGGGCTGGACTCGCCTTTCTGAGAAATTACGTCAAGATTAACAGTAACTAACTCTTGAACTGCATGTTACTGCTTCCAAACACCTTTCTGAGTAATCAAGTCAAGATCAACAGTAGAATTAGTTCATTATGTTATTACAGCTTTTAAACACCTAAATGAAGAACTAAATTCACCTTTCCGAGTGATTTTCTCTAATTACACAGAAGAATTCCTTGCCTTTTCTCTCTCCCTTTAACATCGAGTACGTACATTGTGCCAGGATGCAAGACAACTCGTAAAACTTGGATGTCTACTTAATTTCCCCTCCTCGTATTATGTTCAAGCTTACAATGCGAGTGGCGGGAATGCGAGTATTGGGCCAAGAGTCCGTGTGTAAGATGAAACACTCCCTTTGACACACGACGCCCGGGTCCCGCACAGCCAGGCATGCTAACATTCCTCCCTTGCCTGAGTCACAAAAGCAAAGAGCGCCGCGTGATAATCAATGAAGGGAATGTAATGCTCTACTTTGCTTGTCTGCTGGGTGATAAAAACTGATTTATTATAGTGTTACATTACCGTCTCTTATCCACCCTTTCTACCCTCCTTCCCATCCTCTCACTCTCCTCTCTACTGCCCCCTTCTCTCTCTCTCTCTCTCCTTGGTTCGCCTGTGGTGTCCAGCCGCTGGTTCGCCGACACACAGCTTAGTTAGTCCGCAAGAAAGAAGATAAACGGTGAGGAGAGGACATGGAAGGCGAGAGGGGAAGGGAAAGAGTAAGCGAGTGAAGGGAGACAATAAGGATGAGAAGGATGGAGAAAACAAGTTGCAGAATGTAGGGAAGGAGTGGCAGAGATGCTGAAAGACGAAGGAGAAAGTGATAGTGATCGTGAGAAAGAAGACGAAAGATGAGGAAGGAGTGAAAATAAAGAAGAATAGGATGGTAGATGAATTTAGAAAGAAGAGACAAGGAACGGTGATGGAGGAGAACAGAGGAGCAGAGGAGCAAGGGAGGAAGAAGAGATCTACATGGGAGGGAGAGATAGTGGAGGAGAATGAAGAGGGAAATATTTCAGTGTAAATGGTGTTTGGGGGTGTGGTTACAATAGTGCGTTGCTGTCAAGACAAGGGGGGAAGCACTGGAGGTAGTGCAGGGGACTGGAGGAGGTACAGGAGGTGTAGAAAGAGATGGTGAGGAACTAAACCATTAAACCCAAGGGACAAGGGAGCACTGACCCCCCGCATTCCACACCCGCATTGCATCACGCCACATCCTTTTCCACATCTTGCACGTGGCCTCCCGGGAGCTTCAAGAGGGAAATAACACCGTCAGAAAACCCGAAGAAAACGAGGCTCATTTATCTTACCTCACCCGGAGAAAGACAGAGAGGGAGAGAGAGAAAACGGGAAAAAATGCACACCACCCGCCTGTTAAGAATAATAATAATGATACTTCCTCCATATGCATTAATGAATCTCCGCGTGAATTTATGGGTGTGGTGTAATGAAGTATTGATGATTCGTGTCTCTTTTTTACCATGGTGAAGTGGTCTGAAGGACGCGAGGTGGCGGACAGCGGAGCACTTAATTAACAACGAGGAAAACTTGATGTACATTCCATTATTTGCGTTGTGTGTGTTCATTTACAAGTCTTAATGAATAAATGAATAGTTAACTCTGCCAGTCTGCCTGTCTGTCTGCGTGTCTGTCTGTTTCCCCTCAAGCCAACGCACAACACAACACAATATGGACATTTTCCCCCGTATTTCATCAACATGAGGCTTGTCACCTTCAAACATTTTTCGTACAATACGTGTCTGTATTTTCTGAAAGCAAAAACTTTACATCAGTTGTATTTTCAGATGGGAAACAGAGAGAGAACAAGCCTAAGTGTATCAATTTAATCTTTGGTAGTTTCTTTCTTTGGTTTCAGGAGCACAGTAAGTAAAAAGGGAATATGCTTAAAATAATACATTACATTACAAAACGCTTATCGGTATTAGCGTAAATAAATCATCTTTATCACAGTTGTATACCAAACAGGAGGATTACTCGGGCCAGATAACGCCAGGCACCGATCCCTACACACACACACAGACACACACACACACACACAGATCAGGAAACGAGCAATTTTTAATGCCATACTAACAATAAAACTCATACACCTCAAAGTGGTCCGGAAATTAAAACGGAAATATGGCTTCTTATTAACTGATGAGTCGCTGCTGTTAATTAAATCCTCATAAAAACAGTATTAATGCATAACACACGGGATCATACAGCCGTGTAGCGTGTGTCCCTCTCCCCCGCTCCGTCACACAAAAAGTCTGTTCATATCGCTGGTTTCTCTATTCAGTTCGGGCAACGTTTGTTATCTACCGCAGTAGTGAGTGAGGTCGCTTTGCCTGGTGCTTATCAGTTACTCAGTTATCGCTGCAGTTAAGGTATACAAAATGCACGGCCCATAAAGGGGTAGGCAGGTACCGCAATGATTTGAAAAGTTAAAAATGTTTTAAAACACAAAAGCGACTAAAATTTTTCATGCGTGGATTATAGAAAAGGAAATATACTGCGAAGCAAACAAATATCTCTGACTTGGTCATTCGATATTTTAAAAACCAAAATGATTTGATGGGAAAAGTTAAAATTGACTTAGTTATTTAAATTTGTATGCAAAATCGCTCCCTTGCCTGAACCACACACACACACACACACACACATACACACACACACACACACACACACACACACACTTCGTTCTCCACTCGGCTGGACACACTTTACAAAAATGGATACTTTATGAGAAACATATCAAAGTACATCTTAGTTTGTCTTCCCGCCTAAAACTGGGAACATTAACATTTACAGCAGCACATCTTGGAGGCTGACTTGTGGCGGGTTGTCCCCTCACGCCTTCTTGAACGAAGCGTCTTCATTGTAGAAACGGCTGTGAAACTTGACGACTGAAGTTTCAAATCGGTGAAGTCTGCAAAAGATCAACGCTTGTTATTTAGACGCACCTCGCGAGGAAAGAAGCTGTTTATATTTAACTTTCGCCTTTAACATTTTACTTTCGTTCCCTTTAAAGTTGCGTTACGAGGATAGCGTGTATAATCTCATGCTTTCGAAAATCCTGGGAATGTGGAGTGAAAATATTGAAGATGATGGAAAGTTTAACCAAATACCAATATGTACATTCACGGATGAGGTACAGTTATACAGTTCCCTTATCAATTCACGGCGTGATCAATGAAAACCAGTGAATAGACAGGTGAATAGGGGAAAGCATCACCTGGGAACATCTGGCGGGGGCAACGTACTCACCTCATACGGAACTTTCGTGTCGTGGTGTAAACAGGAGTGTAGTCTTTCTATCCTCCGGCGGCGCTTCTAATCTTACAGACGGAAGCGACCTTCTGGCAGGGTCGTGGCGGTCAATTCCTCTCCCCCTCGAGCTGTCAGATCCAGAATGGTGCTGCGGGAAGGGTGCATGAGGGATGACGTTCTGTTCCTCTTCTTGTTGCTTGTGAGGCCGAGGCAGCAGGTGAGGCACGGACCCACCGAGCGCCAGGTCAGCACACGACTCCACCTTCGCGCCATAGCCGTACTGTGCACCCATGGGGAACAAAGTTAATTAAAGGAAAGTTGTTAGAGTCAGGCGGAGTGACTCATACGTAATCAGTTACTGAATAAACTTTGCTGCCCCGTCTCTCTCCCTCCCTCCCTCCCTCCCTCTCTCCTCCGCCACCTTTTGTGTTTTATGAGTTGTCCGCCTCAGTCCGTGTCGTCGGCTCTCACCTGGTACACCTGCTCGGGCGAGGGGCGCGGCGTGCCTGGAATGGGCGTGTATGGGGCGGCCAGGGAGGGACAGCTGATGGTACGGACGCCGCCCACCACCCACGCTGCTGAGTCTGTGAGCAGTCGAGTGCAGGGAGAGTGAAAGGGTAAATACATACACACACACACACACACACACACACACACACACACACACACACACACACACACACACACACGCACGCACATGGTTTAGTGCTTACGAATAACTTTTGGGCTGCAGCATTCATGTAATATTGCCTTTTACAACGACCTCCATTCAGTTCGTATATCTTAGGTTATAAAGTTTATCTTTTTAATGAATGTTTTCCACAGTCACGAAGTTCAAAAATATGGATCTCCCAACAAAATTGCAGTTTTATGATTTTATCTCTTAAAGGCCTGTACATTCGGAGACACAAACACACACACACACACACACACACACACACACACACACACACACACACACATACTCACAGAGAGAGAGAGAGAGAGAGAGAGAGAGAGAGAGAGAGAGAGAGAGAGAGAGAGAGAGAGAGAGAGAGAGAGAGAGAGAGAGATACATACAATAAAGCTGGAAAGAAGACATGAGGACGGTGGAGTCAATACCTTTCCCCGTGGGGGGTGAGGGGGTGGCACTAGGCACGGCGGCGTCTGCCGCAGCCTGCCGCCGGGGGTCCCGGCGGCCCAACCGTCCGTGGCACAACCTCACAGTCACCAGCACCACTAATATTACCACCACGACGCCTCCAACAGCCCCAGACACCACCGCCACCAGGGGCTGCACCGCCAAGGGTCCCGGGGGAGGGTCGGAGGGAGGAGAGGGTTTCACGGCCGCTAGCGTGAAGAAGGAGAGAGAACTAATCACCAACTTTTCGCACCACCTTCCCCGAGGCGAGAGAACTTAACTTAGCCAGCCAGTCGTCCCTCCCAGTCCTAGTGTCGGCCAAAGGTAAATAATGTCCTTTCAGACGCCCCGCAGCTCAGCACACTCCCGCCCGATAACTAGTTGGTCCTAATACTTTTCCTGCCGCGGTAACTTTCCAGTCGAGAGAGAAGGAAAAAAAGCGAATATGCCATTAAGGACTTATCTTAAATTTGAATTGCTTAATGAAAGTTGCGGTGAATTTTGTCCTTGGTGATCAGGGAAGAATAGAAAGAACAGAACCTCGATATCATGAATATGAGAACGGGAAAGGTAAAGAGAGCGAAAGAGGACGTGAGATCTATAAAAGTCTGCGGCCAGTGACATCCTACCGTCCTTACAGTCCGAGGGATAATCCAGCCCTCAGAGGAGGATCCTGCGTCCCTCAGCTATCAAAGGGAGAGGAGAAGCAAGTAGATATTCCTTTCAAATGGCTGAGTCCGAGCTGCCTCGCTACAGAAGTACGGTCCCTGAAGAAACGCCACTTTAATAACTTTGGAGAATCGAAAACTTGAGGGAAAAAGTTATCTCCTGTCTCTTTCCTTCTTCCTTCCTCGTCCCGACCTTCAGTTGTTCATAATACATGTCACTGTCACATCTGGTTGGCGAGTTCTCAAGTCCTCAGGGTAAAGTGAAATGATGTAACGCTATTGATATATCGCAAGTCTAGTACGCTCTATATACATCGTCGAGTATAATTACGTGGAGATCAGAGGACTTACTGAGGCTGGATAGTGTGTGTGTGTGTGTGTGTGTGTGTGTGTGTGTGTGTGTGTGTGTGTGTGTGTGTGTGTGTGTGTGTGTGTGTGTGTGTGTGTGTGTGTGTGTGTGTGTGTGTGTCCGTCCTTTCAAGGGGACAAACATGCCACTCAAAGGTCCACCAGGTACTGCGGCTCTGAACAACAGGAGGATCAGACAGAGGGAGTGACTGACCTGTCCGCTTCTCGGCTTGATCCTTCAGCGTGAAGAGGCGGAGGGTGGCCGGCTCCCCGCGCCCCTTGTTGTTGTACGCCCAAACCGCGCCCACCAGCACGCGCCCGGGGGGAATGCCTGTCACAGAGAACCTTGGCACCTGAGGAAGAATTATATTTCCTCTGCATTACTTGTGAAACAAAGTGGAAGTTGGACTTTTAGAAGTTCACTGCCAGAATCTTTTGTGTTTTAACTCAGTTTGTCTCCGGAAGTTAGTCAGTTTTATTTTATTTTTAGTTAACTCAGCAAAGGTTATGTTTTTCAATCCGCGTCTCTTATTCCATGCAGATTTTCTTTTTTTTTCAGGTTTCTCTTGCATAAGCCTCTTTTCAGTGAAATGTTGCTGGTTTTTATTGATGCAATATTCTTTTCTTAAAATTCCTTTGATGTAGAAAGGATACAGAATTTAATATTTCAGCATACCTTTCCTGCCGTTTGGCAAGGTATTTCCAACAACTAAACATTTTATTGTATTGAAAGAAATGCTCTGTGAATGTTGAAAGTATATAACATTAACATTAATACCCGAGTCCTTATATTTTAAACAGTTCACATGACCTTCCAAACTACTTAGTTTTGTTTCCTAAAGCTCTAAATCCGCTTACGGAGGGTAATGTACTGGTGAGTGTTACAATGAGACTCACCTTGCTCGTCACGTTGGCCAGTACTCGCTTCTGGCCGTGGTACCGCAGCTGCAGCAAAAACTCCTGCGGCAGTCCTCCATCGAAGCCCGCCACGCAACGCACGTTGACTTTGGACATGGACAGGTTGAACATAGAACAGTTGTGCACAGGGTCGGGGTGGCCTGGTGGAACATAAGAGTTTGACTTTGAGATAGAGAATTATGCTTAAAACTTACCGTGCGTAGAAATTATAGGGAAAGTGAGTCAGACTACAAGCATGTTAACTTGTATTTTAAAAATATTATAAAGTTCAATGAGGATCATACCTTCAAAATATATGTTAGACTGATAAATCGTTGCAATGTTTTTTTGGGCAAATCAAAATTTTAATAGGAAATGCAGAATCCATTCCTTCCCTATATACTAAAAATGGCAAAAATATAAAAATTCAAGAAAATATAATTGTAATCCTGTGGACCCAGTGTCAACCCTTACAGGACGCCAGGACACTCACCCGCTGGGAAAACATGAAAGACACAAGGCTTCCTCTGCTGGCCCACGGAGTTAACGCCCCAGCAGAGCAGTGTGCCGTAGTCCAGCTCCGTGTTGGCCGTGTAGCTCACTGTGGAGCGGGCACCTTCTACCAGCACGTGTTCCTGCAGCGGGGAAAACACCGGGTTGGGATTTGTATTCAATCTTTTTCTGCCGGTGTGTTTGAGTATTGGCTGTCTGTCTCCAGTAGATTTATGTTTTGCAGTGAGGAACGATAATTTTCCCTTTTCTTTTTCCCTTATGGTTTCTGGAATATGTATTATGAGTATACAGCTTCTTTATCTACTTTCGATAATTCTATAATGTGGCTCTGATTTTTCTTTTCTCTTTTTAATTTTCAATGAGAGAAATGGGTGGTTACTAACTATGGCTCGTGGGTATGTATTCCCAAACGAGACAAGCACATCCACATTCACACACGCACATACACATGCACACACCTCACTTATGTCAATACTCTCGCCGCTGTTGTTGAAGGTCCATTTGAAGGCATGCGGCTCTGGGTACGCCTCCACCTGGCACGGGATGTTCACCTGTTCGTACCTGGCGGCGCCGTGGTAGACTGGGTGCGTGTTGGTGCAAAGAGGCGCGTCTGGTGAGGAAAAAAATGCACTTGCAACTTTGGGTTTTGAAAAAATCTGGTTTCTGGCACGTGAAACAGTAATACCTACACCCCCCAACCCTCCACCACTTCAACCACTACCATCACCCTCTTGAACACACACAGCCACAATCATACATTGGTGGCAGCGGTAGGATATACATACACACTGGTATACACTCACATCCAAAGTCATATCCATACACTCCTACCCCATTCCTGAGTACACACAGCGAGAATTGTACATTAGTGGCAGCAGTAGCATATAGTACACACCCACACTCACACCCGAACAAATCGATATTCACTCAAATTCACACGCACATGCACTTTTGGTTATTACATCGCTAAACGTAAACACAAAATCCGCATTCCTGAGAGAAAAATATTCCCTGACGGCGAGGCAGCAGCAGAAGGGAGGGAAAACCGCTGCCCTATTACTCAGGCTTTAAAATTCAGATTGCAGTGCTTGGCTCGGGGCAGCTCTTAAGCGCGCAAATGCTCTTGGGCTAATATCAATTTCACGACCTTCTTCCCGAGTTCTGGCGATGGAAAAAAAAAGAAAGAAAAAAGTATTTCCTGAGACGTTCCTTTTACTACATAACTCGAACTAAAAAAAAAAGTAGAGAAAAGAAATAAATACGACTAAATCCAAAAAACTCCGCAATTTCCATAACACCTTTAGTGAGAATATTGCATTAAGTAAAATAGAATTTCCGTCTATAGTGACCGTTAGTTAAGAGAATTTAAACTTGAAAACTTCAACTAAAAAAAAAAAAGAGTAAATCCAAATCCTACACAAATTCCATTACACCTTTAGGGGGAATGTTGCATTAAGTAACGTTGAATTCCTGTCTATAGTAATTTAATAGAGATTTAAAAGTACCCGACTTGAAAAAAAAAAAAAAAAAAACGGCTTCGTGGAAAATGCTTCAGATAATTCTCACCAGAGCAAAATTAATCCCACTCGACCTGGACTGGTAGTGAATATAAGCGCCTTTGGATAATGATGTAGTGTTAATAATATGCAATCAAGTCACGGTCATCCCACACACACACAGAGCAACTTTAGCGACGCGCATGTTGGAGTGTAATCTACCTGCGGGTTTGTGAGTGGGTGGTGTGTGTGTGTGTGTGTGTGTGTGTGTGTGTGTGTGTGTGTGTGTGTGTGTGTGTGTGTGTGTGTGTGTGTGTGTGTGTGTGTGTGTGTGTGTGTGTGTGCCGCTGGGGTATGGCGTGGGTGTGGCGTGACCGTAAAGCAATCTCCACCGTTCTGCATAAAAGGAGAGAAAAGAAAAAAGAATTGAAGGGTTCACAGAGAGAGAGAGAGAGAGAGAGAGAGAGAGAGAGAGAGAGAGAGAGAGAGAGAGAGAGAGAGAGAGAGAGATAACAGGCAGATGAATGTCATTGACTTTACTTTCCCAGAATATTTGGTGATATTTTTCAGTAAACCGTCACTGACAAAAAAAATAAATAAATAAATAAATAAATAAAAAAAATAAAAATAAATAAATAAAAGTGGATGAGGTCGGTCTTTTTAATTGATTTTCCGAACATGTTCTATTTTTACCTCTCCTTTATGCGGGACATTTTTACTTCAAAGCACCTTATATAAATAGAAATACCTCTTTAATCACTCCCTTCCCCTAATTATTACCTGTACCGCTGATGGAGGTAATCTTTTTTACTTCCCATTTCCATTGTTAAGTCTCAGGTATTCTCACGGAAAAAGCAAGCGACGAGAATACGAAGGTCCCCTGGAGAGGTTAAAAAGTCATAAAAACGCTACATTGTGAAGAGCATGGGGGCATCTGGGGTCAGTAGTCGATCAATACTTATACTCTAACACTCGTGCGCCCCTCCTTTCACACCTCGGCACACGGTACACTCTGTCTTTCCCATCCACAACCCACAAGAAATTACACACCCTCCCCACAGTGTAATTGCGTTTAATGTCTAATCTCCTCACTTACGACCCTACTTAAAGTGATACGCCTTCTTTACCATCCTACGCAAGGAATCATGACCTTTTGACGCCCACTACCTTATCAAATCCTATATTACATCCTTGTTGTTTTCAGGTGCAAATCCGCGTGACGTTTAGCACGAAGCACAGTTGATTAATAAATAAAAGCGTGCTATTAATCCTTATCATCACATCATTACTCATTCACCTCTCCATTCTCGCTGCAATCATCACCCGGATTTAGCAAGTAGCCCGAGGAAGGTGAGGAGGGAAAGATTAAAGAGCAAGGGGAAGAAGGTAAGTCTGAAGTAGTATTTGGCTGCCTACATTTAACCCTGAGACGAAGGAGGTTAGACTGAACGCCAAATTGGAAGGAAGAAAGTAAAGATGTGGGGGGAGGAGAGGCAGGAGGAAGGAGTGGGAAAAATTAGGAGAGCTGAGATAGAGAAGAGCAGTAGTAGTAGGAGGAGAAGGAATGAAATAAAATGAGAGAGAAATTGGAGAGGGACTGGGGGGATGAAAAAAGAGAAGGAAGGAAGTGACAGGACTTTTAGAACCGGGAGGAATGTAAAAGGGATGAAGGGACTAAAAGGAAGAGAGGTAGAAATAAGGTACTGGAAGACAGAGGAAGGGCTTTGGGTACCTACACTTAACCTTAAGGCGAAGTGGATTGGAGTGACCGTCGCCCTGAATGTTGGAGGCGACGCAGTAGTAGTTCCCTGACGACGCTCTGGTCACGTGTTGCAGGACGAGGGTTTGGTTGCTGATGAGGACGCCACGAGAAGGGTTGTGGCGCAGCTCCTCAGACTGCGGGAGAATCGATGCCAGTGTGGATTACGCCTCAAATTAGCTTCTATTGGATGGTGCATTATGGTGCATCTCTCTCCCCGCTGTCCTGCTTCTTGGCGGCACAGGAAGTTATTACACAAACTTACCTTGGTTAATTTCTGGGTAGACTCCATTGTCGAAGTCTAAATTAGTATAGTTTTTAATAGATAATCGCATGAAATAGTTAAAGTGTCAAAAATATTGCCTAAACACCATTATTACAGGATCCAGGCAGAAAAAAATATATTCTGTCTTTTTTTAATCCCTTTTTGTTGTTACTATACGTACTTCACAAATTAGACTGCAGCAAAAATACACCTGAATACACATTTTTGCTAATTAGTCAGTGGAGAGAGAGCTAATAATGCCACGCTGGAGTACGGAAACACCTTTGTCTCTCCCTCGCAAACACAGCTTCACGTGCAGGCTTATCAGAGTGCATGGACCACCAAAGCCAGCAACCCACTTCCCTTTCCCACCAGTTCCCATTTTCTATGACATGAGTAATTCCTGCCGCGCCGCTCTTCACTCACTCGTTCGTTCACTCATTCACTCACTCACCTCGTGCAGCCAAACCATCTTGTAGGTCCTCGGGTTTGCCTTGACCGAGCATTCGAAGTACACGTCGTCATCCTCCTCAATGTCTCCCATGTCTATTGTGCGACCTGCCGCCAGGGACACGACCGGCACGTCTGTGTAGGAAGGGCAGTGTATGTGAAGGTGTGCGGGAGAAAGGTTGTGGGAAATAAAGGTTATGCGTTAAAGAAAAGTTGCAGAATAAAGGTTATGTGCTAAATAAAGGTTGCCAAGTGAAGATTGTCTGGTTAATTGGATTTCAGATGTCGCTGTAGTGCAATCATTTGGTAACACACACACACACACACACACACACACACACACACACACACACACACACACACACACACGAGAACATAAACCCTTAATTAATCAAAACAACACATGCATCCTAATATTTTTTTTTAAATCTCTAACCTCCAAACACCATAGATTTTCAGACTATCACACTAACAACACTCCAATTCAAGCGACACATTCAGAAGACTCACTGTTGTAACCTAACCAAACCGGACCTAACCTAACCTAACCCAAACTGACCTACTAACCTAACCTACTAACCTAACTACAAGTCTAACCTACTGATTTAACCTACTAACCTTAACCTAACCTAACTTATAGCAACCTAGAGTACTTACAGTAGATATTCAGCCTCCATTCGTCCTTCAGTATAGGGTAGGGCACAGCAGGAGATCTCGCTTGACAGGATAACACCTTCCCTACATCCTGAACACTTGGCGTCCATCGTAACTCACTCGTCGTCACGTTCCCGTCATCACTAACCTGTAAGTGGCGAGGCAACATTAAGTGGCGGGAGAAGCAGCGTTAAGTGGTGAAGTTTCTACGCGGAGGAAGGCAAAGTGACGTTTCGTGTTCTCCTCCACTAAGGTGCTGGAGTTATTTCATCGTGCACAACCAGATACGCCCTCCAATTCCTCTTATTACATCAATCAAAGGCCGGATCTATGTAATTTTCCTGCCATAACATGTTCTTTAGTCTACTGCTTGCAATGAAGTAATAAAAGGGCACCAGTATTACATCATCCGAACACAAAATTACGTACTAAATCAGTAACCAAAAAAAAGAAAGAACACACAAAAAAAAAAAAAGAAAAACAAGAATTTTAGGACAAAAAGGCTCGAGTCTTACAGGGGTGAGAAAACTTGTAGGTAAATAATAATAATTGCCCAAACTTTGAGGCCTCGAAGGGGCAAAACTTGGGGAAAGAATGACACAATCTTAAAACCCCACCTAGACTTTTACCTTCTCCGTGTGCGAGGTGAGTGTGGCGTTGCCCAGCTGCCAGGTGACGATAGCTGGTGGCCGCGACCCCGCAGAGTTGCAGACCACCGCGTAGGGCCACCCAGCGCTCATAGGGTCTCGGCTACTCAGTAAATGAATCCACAGAGGCGAGACTGCGAGTAAATGGAGTTAGTGGGGTGGAGGTGGTAAAGTGTACGTGAAAATTAAGCATTAGTTTCTCTCACAAAGTAGGTCTTTATTTTCTATTTGGTTGTGTTCATTTGGTGTTTTATGTGTCTTTTTTTATTTAGTAGTTATATTTTACATGTATATCTGTATTTTTTCTAGTTTCAGGGTTTAATTAGCGTGTACTTCAAGATGAAAAGATACAGCAAACGGATGAGACTGCATTGCCTCTGTATGATATAACGTATACTTGTCAAAATTGAATAAAATACACAACCTTATCTCTACCTGTGTTCTTTTTATCAGTGCGTTTAATTTGAACAGTTCACGACAAAGGGAAAGGATAAAGGGATGGTATAATTGTTGCAGATTCGTATCCCCTTCGTCCCTCTTTTATATTGGTGTTGACTCACGTGAGAGAGAAAAAAAAATATAACTCGCAACAAAGCTAACAGCATGAATACATATAATTAGTCTAGGTAGAAAAAAAAGAAGTTGTTTGTCTGTTTACATATAATTTAGACAATTAGTCGCATGCACGTTTCGCTACTTACCACTACTTATAACCAGTAACTATTTCTACCCTCCTCGAGCTACATAAAGTTACCACAGTTATACAGTTCATATCAGGAAAGGTCGACAGCAAAGGCGGCGCCAAGTTTGAATAAGAAGCTTCACAAACAGAGGTGCGGTGAAGGTCATGCACGTTTCACTAACCACCAACTATTTCATCCCTCCTCGAATTACACAGAGTTATCACAGACACACATTTCATATCAAGAGTGACAGTCGAAAACACAGGCGGCGTCAAGCTAGAATAAGAAGCTTGACAAACGCAGTATCGGTGAGGGTCATGCACTGCCAACTACCAACTATTCCTATCTTCCTTGAACTACATAGTCACACCAATCATACGTACAATTCATATCAAGAGTGACGGTGGAGAGCAGAGGCGCCGTCAGGTTGGAATTAGAAGCTTGACAAACAAAGGTGCGGTGGAGGTCATTTCGGGTCAGCTTCGGCACCACCAATAAATTATTAACCTCCTGAATATCCTGCACCTCCATGTTAAGATCCAGGGGCGTGGCAGCCTCCCACCAGGTGACGGTAGGGGGCGGGGAGCCACCTCGCGCCCTGCAGGTTAGACGGAGTGTGTCGCCTTCTCGCAGGGGACCGACGCGCCGCCCCACCAACACCCCCAGGTCGTCGTAGATTGCAAGGCGACGGGGAGGCACTGAGGGAGTGAATGGAGAGAAAGAAAGAGAGATAGACGGACAGATAGGCTAAGTAGGTATTTAGGTAAGTAGGTATGTAGGTAAAGAAGTAATTAGGTAGTTGAAAAGTAGATTGATAGGTCAAATTGATAGATAGGTTGATAGCTGGTTAAACAGATTGGTAGATGGATATATAGATACATGAATAAATTTAAAGGTGGAGAGATAAACATACAGATTCCAATGGATTACAAAAGACAGCAACCAACAACACAACTTTGGATAATTCCTGAGTTGTTTCATCACACTGCTCGGCACTAATTACATAAAGTGGGATGGACTACAGTGGAAGATAGAGGGGCAGACAAATAGATACATAGACAGATAAATAGAGATAAAGTTATATTTAAATGATCACAGCTTAATTCTGCATATCACACCACACCTTTCTAATACATATGAAATATACATACGAAATATACATGAAATATGAACTATGGTGAGGTGAGGCGAAGTAATAATAGCTTTGTGTGTGTGTGTGTGTGTGTGTGTGTGTGTGTGTGTGTGTGTGTGTGTGTGTGTATCTCCAGGTAGGGAATATCTCAGAGAAAAGAACGGGTTAAAAACATCATTATATTAAAGAAACTAGCACAATACTATATAGTCTCTCTCTCTCTCTCTCTCTCTCTCTCTCTCTCTCTCTCTCTCTCTCTCTCTCTCTCTCTCTCTCTCTCTCTCTCTCCCACAACACCGATTGACAACCACATAAAAAGCAAAACAAAAGAAAATCCTTAAACACACACACACACACACACACACACACACACACACACACACACACACACACACACAAACACACACACGAAGCCACGACACATACAAGAAAAAAAAAAGAAAAAAGAGATAGTTAAAAGAAAATGAAGATAGAAAACACACCAGCAAGAAAGAAATGTACCTGTGAAACAATACCCTTGAAGGTGAGGCACCAGAGGAGGAGGAGGAGGAGGAGGAGGAGGAGGAGGAACGAGAAGAAGAAGAAGGAAGAGACTAGGAAGAAGAAGAACAATTCACCAATGACTTTCAACGTTGCACATGGGTCAGCTGAGGAAAAGAAAGAAAGAAGGAGGATGTGATAAAGAAGGAGGAGGAGGAGGAGGAGGAGGAGGAGGAGGAGAAAAGCTAGATCATGTAAGAAGAGGAGAAAGAACTCAATAGGTGTAAAGTTCCTACTATAGCTGAGGGAATGGGAGAAGATAAAGAAAGAGGAGAAAAAATGCGAAGGGGATAAACCAATAATTGTAGGAAGTAAAGGAGGAGGAGAAAAGGAGAAAAGGAACAAGAGAAAAGGAAAAGAGCCAGTGAAAAAAAGAAGGAACCCAATGAAAATAAGTGTTTCTAGTACAGTGAGGCAAACAGGGAATAGAAGAAGATAAAAAAGAAAAGCGGAGGAAGAAAAAAAAAGAGGAAAAGAAGAAAGACCAGAACGAAAAGAACACGGAAAAAAAGGACTTACAAATGACTGTAGGGTTGTTTATACAGTTGAAGCAGAGAGGGTAGAAGAAGAAAAGGGAGGAAGAGAAACACTACTAATAACTGCAAGGGGAGAAGAGAAAGACCAGGTGGAAAAAAAGAAGGGGAAGAAGAGACTTACCAACAACTATGAACTTAGAATATATAAAAGGAAAAGAAAGATAAAAAGAAGATAAAAAAAAACGAAGAAATATAAGACGAAGGAGGAAGAAGAGAAGGGAAAAGAACACGATGGAAAGGAGAAGGAGAAAAGAGACTTAAAACAATAACAAGAAGCAGAGAAAGACTAAAAAAAATGTAAGGGGGGAAAGAAGGAAGAGAAGAAGAAAGAACAGGATGAAAAGGAGAAAGAGAGAAGAGACTTAAATCAATAACTGTAACCGGAGAGAACAAGAAAGAGAACAGAAAAACGAAAAACCATAAGAGATAATGGAGAAAGAGAACGAGAGAAAGAACACGGACCAAAGGAAAAAAGGGAAGAAAGAAAAGAGAGACTTACCAATAACAGTGAGATTGGTGGTGTAGGTAAGGGAAGGACCTGTATTGAAGTGGACACGACAACTGTACACCCCCGCGTCCTCTGTTCTTACTCTCTTCACTATGAGAGAGGCGGTGTCGAAGGTGGCTCTCGTGTCGAAGTGTTGCGGGTTGCTGTAGTGCTTGGCCGGAACCCCTCGCACGTCGTAACTGGGGAGGAAAAAATCCATAATCTTTACTTTCTTGGGAGTTGTTGTTATTTTCTTTCTTTTTTCCGGTTTGCGAGAGTCATTATAGGAGGAAATTGTTTCTTTTCTAATCTTTCTTTTTTTTATTTTTGTGGGTGTGTGTGTGTGAGAGAGAGAGAGAGAGAGAGAGAGAGAGAGAGAGAGAGAGAGAGAGAGAGAGAGAGAGAGAGAGAGAGAGAGAGAGAGAGTTGGGATTTTTTCTTTCTTTCTCTTGGATTTTGTTAGATTTCTCGTCTTTTCTTCTTCTCTCTCTCTCTCTCTCTCTCTCTCTCTCTCTCTCTCTCTCTCTCTCTCTCTCTCTCTCTCTCTCTCTCTCTCTCTCTCTCTCTCTCTCTCTCACACACACACACACACACACACACACACACACACACACACACACACACCCTGCCATAATAAAAGTAACAATATTTAGTCAATTTCTATTCAATTATTCCGATGTACAAAAAAAAAAAAAAAAACGAGGCATCTCCCACAGGTATGCGGCGCTAATTCATCACCTGCGTGTCCCCGCTGACCAGCATACTGAAGTGTTCTTGGGACGCGATGTAATCCGGGAATTTCCGCTCGTAAAGAAATTAATTCGTGTTATCGAAATATTCAGCTTCCAAATCTAGTAAATTGTATCGATAGCTTTTAATTGCAACACGCACATGAGCACACATACGCACGCACACACACACACGCATAACGCATCCAAAACACGCACAAACACGCAGCTTCGGCCTGAGATACACACACGCATACGCACACATAACGTCTCCACAACACACACAAGCACACAAACCCACGCAGTTTCGGTCTGAGGTACAAGGAGTGTAAGATAAAGCTAAACATATCATGCCACAGGAAGCTAATGAGCAACACTATCCAGGTATTTCGTTAATTAATGAGGCGGCAGAAGCTATTTAGTAAGCCTGGTTTCTCATCCCTGCAATGGAAGGCCTTTTATCTGCTGTAACATTACGGCTACAAAATCACACGTATCCCAGCCTCGCATTTTACAACCTTGGACATTAGGTTTGTAAACTCAACAATCAGAGAAAGTGCATGTGACACTCAGGACTGGCACCAGCGCGGCTCCCTCATTGTCTTTTTTAATGGGATAAGCTTTAAATTCACTTTCTACTTTACACTCTCGTACGCTCGTAAGCAATGGAGTTTAGAGTTATAACATTAATATATATTGTAGATCATTTTCCTGGGTGTGTGTGTGTGTGTGTGTGTGTGTTGGGGGAGGGAGCGATTGAGTGTTGGGGGTGATATATTCTCTCTCTCTCTCTCTCTCTCTCTCTCTCTCTCTCTCTCTCTCTCTCTCTCTCTCTCTCTCTCTCTCTCTCTCTCTCTCTTAGTGTTAGCTTGCCCGCCAATCTTCGTCTTGTTTAGATCAATATATATATACTTGAACACCAATCTCACCTCTCTCTCTCTCTCTCTCTCTCTCTCTCTCTCTCTCTCTCTCTCTCTCTCTCTCTCTCTCTCTCTCTCTCTCTCATGCTCGCCTGACTAATTCCAATTTCGCCGCCTCGTACGTCGGATGAAAACACACTCGAGTTCTCATAAAGGCTAATTTAATTATAGAATGTACGGTCTGTCGAGCTCACCTACGTATTTGTCTTGCCTGTACTGCCGCTCCTTTTCACTAATCTGTTTTTTTTTTTTCCTTCACCTTGATTAGAGGAAAATAAGGTGGTACTGATTTTTTTCCTATAAGTTTTCTTCCCTCCATTTTTTCCCTTCCTTAATTTCGAAACTAATGCGGAGTTTTAATATCCGAGTTTTCTTCTTAAGGGAAAAATTAATGCCTGCTATTTCTTGACGCTGCAGTTGTATTAAATAATTTCAGCCGGTGCGGAAATTATATTGCTGTTATGAATCATAGAAGCAAAGACACAACTATGCAAATTAACTTTTTTTCTCTATCTCTCTCTCTGTCATCTCAGTTTCTTTCGTGACGGTTATAAATCTCATCAGTGTTTCTGGATTGACTCATACTGTTAGCCACCAGGAATTAAGTATCGATCACTTAACTAATATGACGAAGGACGGACAATATTATCATTTCTTTGAGACACACATCCTCCATCCTTCCATTTAATCACCAGTAGAAATTAACTATTGATCTATTAATTGTATATACGAGGCACGCCAATCTGTCTCTTTCTCGAGGCTCATATTGAGTATTCCTTCCACCTTCCTAGATTGGCGAGTCTTCCCTGCTTCCTGATTTGACTCATATACAGTTAGTCACCGGGAGATATCAACTATTGATCGAGCTGAAATGAAGAGACGGACCTATACTGTTTCTTATATCGGTGTATAATTTGTACTTCCTCCGTGTTTCTCCTGCCTTTCTGAATTGACTCATTTACAGTTAGTCACCAAAAGTTCACCACTGATTCACCAACGACAAGTACAGTCACTCTTCCGTCTTCCGGGATTGACGTGTTCCTTGATTAAAGGCTCACTGTTTCATTCCACTCCAAGGACACGACACACATACACACATTTTATTCCTCTTTGATGCTAGCACAGTCATATTCCTTCTGTCCTTCGGGATTGACTCAGACATACAATTAATCATCAGAAAGACGTGTCCCTTAATTCAGGGCACGCTCACTTTTATTTCACTTCAAGGACAGAACACTCATACGCGCATAATCCTTCTCTTCATATCTCATCCGCCTTCTGGAACCGAGTGAGACATAAATCTAGTCATCCAAAGACGTAATTTTTAAATTAGAAGCCACTAAGTACCAACTGATTTCAAGGACAAGACAAATACACACATGATGTCTTCCTTTTTGATACGGAGATGTTTATGTTCTTTCCTTTTTCTGGGATTGAGTCTGACAAACATCTAGTCATTAAAAACACGTGACGCTTAATTTAGGACTCACAAGGTGTCATTTAACATCAAGGACAAGACATACGCACTCAGTCCCTTCTTTTTTTTCTTTTTTTATACGGATATACAGTACTTACATTCTTTCCTTCTTCCGGGACTGACTCAGAAATACGGAAGTGATAACAAAGAAGTAATTCAGTTTAGGAAACACTAAAATGCTTATTCCAAGTATAAGATCCAAATTCCGTTCCTCTCCTCGTACGACATGCTCATTTTCCTCTTCCTGAGACGTATTTATTCCTTCCGTCTTCCGGGCTTGACTCACAGATGCGTTTAGTCATGAAGAGGTGAAGCTTAATTCCCACACACTAACAGCCACTTAACTCCGCAAACCTGACACAAATTCCCTTCCCTCCCACTTCCGATAAGCCTGTTTTCCTCTCCTCTCCACACGCTAATATTGTTTTGCTCTCCCGGGACTGACTCAGCAGCGTCTAGTCATCATACAGACAATAGACTCAGAGCAGGTGTTACTGAGAATCATTTCACTCCGCAGACTTAATACAAATTCCTTTCCCTTCAGAAGGCACGCGCATATTGCTCTCTTTCCCTGAATACATTTATTCCTTCGTCTTCCGGGACATGTCGATACCTTTAGTCATCAAAAGAACGTAACGCTTAATCTAAAATACATTTAAGAACCTTTTCACTGCACTTAAGAAACGCGATTCTTTTCATTTTGTATTACCTGATTCCTTTCGTCTTCCGGGACTGAATCATTGCGTTTAGTCATCAAAAGAACGTAATTCTCAATTTAAAACACATTTAAGAACCTTTTTACTGCACTTAAGCGATCCTTTACTTTATGATACTGTGCTTCCCTCCGTCTTCCGGGATTGACTCAGACAGTTTAGTCATTCAAGAAAATCGACCTGTAATTGACTAAATGTAACCAAGAAGTTTTAGTTCGCAAATAGGAGCATATCCTTAGCCTTGCCAAGTCACACGTCTTCCTGTCGTCTTCCGGGGTTGAGTCAGGTGCACGTTTAGTCATCACAAGGAACAAGCCTTTAATTACGTCATACTAACAACCATCGTAGTGCAGAGATAACAAGCGCGTTCCTTGTAAATAACAATATTTTCCATTCCTTTTCGAGACACAGATTTTTATTTCGCTTTCTGTGACCGACTCAAGCATACGCTCAGTCATAAGAAGGAACGTTAATTCAGGAAATGTAACGAAGCACGATTCCACAAATAAACACATTTCCTTATCCTTTTCTCGGGTTACATTTTTTTCGTCAATGACTCATGCATGCGTTTAGTGATAAGGACATATTGAGTTTAGCCATATGCAGGAAATGCAACGAGGCATTTAACTCCACAAAAATAAACGCATTTACTGAACCCTTTTTTTTGAGATACACGTTGTCCGGGACTAACTCGATCGAACGTTTGCTTATCAAGAAAGACATATTTAGTTTAGTCATATTCAGGAAATATAAAGAAGCATTTGGCTCTATAAACTAACTCCTTTCCTTATCCTTTTTCTTTAGTTTCCCGGCGCTGACTCAGGCGTGCGTTTGGTCATCAGAACGAGACCATTAATTCTGGAAACATTAAAGATCATTTTGCTTCACGCACCGCCCTGCACGTCACCGCCGCTCCAAGACGCGTGTGGCACCTGGCTGTTGTAGCGTCACAGGGGGAAGCAAAGCCGCGCCTCGACAGCCGAGCCATCCGTGCCTGAATTATTACCTGATTTAATACGTAGCTGCCTTTTATCATTTATATGTTAATTTAGCAAAATGTGAAAATTTGTGTTTTCTGACAGTGAAATATATGAAGTATTTTTTTTCCCCTTAGGTGTTATGATAATTACCACCTCCACCACCACCACCACCACAGCCACCGCCGCCACCATCACAACCACCACCAGCACCGCCACCACCACCTTCGCACCTCTTATCGGAGTACAAATGAGCGTTGTTTTTCCAGGTCATCCTCGGAGTCTACGTCTAATCACTCTCGAAATAAAAGTCTTGAAATAGCCAATCTTCCTTAACTAATTTTTTCCCTCTCCTTTTTTGGACACTGTCAGAAGGATCATCAAGGCACATCATACACATCATTAGTCTCCATAATTCTAATACTACGAGGCCCCAACCTTCTCTCATCGCTGTCTGATGTGGGGATGCTGTGGAGAGCTTGACTGGGGGATTTACGGGGGGTGAGAGTTGAGGGACGGGGGAGGGGTAATAGATGGAGGGACGTGGGAGAGAGAGAGGGATGTGGGGAGTAACAGTAAGAGGGACGCGGGGGTGACAGTTGGGAGGGAGCGTGTGTCATGGTTGGAGGGGTTAAGCCAATACCACGCTACGCTGACCTTGGCTGTCTTGGCGGGGAAACACATTTGGTCTGATTCCCTCAATGAGTCTGTCTAATAAGGCTGCACCTGTCTAACTAACCTCCTTTGATCATTGCAAAACGACAAGGCCTTCATGACGACAAGTTAAATAGAGAATCCACACACTAAATTATTTTTTTCCTCTTGTCTTTATGCAGCGAAACACAGCGAGAATTTCATCACTATTTATTTAAGCACTTGACTTGCCTGCACTTATACGAACGTAAAAATATATCTGTGTACATAAGAACATAGAAAACAAAGCTGCGAGGGTGGAGCAGCACGCCCCGGGCCGGGCTTAAACACATTGTTCCAGTATCATTGCAACGTTTTAGATTTTCTTCTGAATGTAAATACGAATACAGCCAAAAACAATTTCATTTCGATACTCCCATGGGTGTTAATAGAGGGCTTCAGTATAGACCTTTTTCCTCTTCAGTAAGCTGCAGTATCCATTACTTAGATTAACTCCAAAAATTCCCGTCTAATAAGTAAATATATGAGTGACATTTTATCTTTATTCTCCCCCATACGTGATGCCTTTACAACAAAACACCATTGCTATAAAACCTTGCACATTCCTTCATTTAGTTATCTTTTTACTTACTAGAAAAAACTTTATTGCACAGTGAAATTTTAAGCAGGAAATACTCTGCGCTCTACACTGTTCAGGTGAGTGACATGGAGTGGACAGGATTACATGGGAGGGATAATAGTGAGGCAGGATGTCACGTCTTACCTGGGCTTCCTCCACCTAACGGCATTCCTGCTTGGTATACAGATTCAGTCACGGGAGGAACAGAAATCAGGATGCGGGTTGCTTTATAACACTATCAGGCTGTCATATAATGAAAACACTGCTGAATAATGGAATCTGAACCAGCAAACTCAGTGCATTACAAGGTGGTTGTTAAGTGGATGCCATAGATCACACAGAATGACGTGGAATAAACATCAGGAGGCTTGCTGGCTCATAACAAGGCTGCCTGCTGGAGGTGTGGGAATGACGGCATGTGGGGGAAGTGGCACAGTGCCGCACACTGCCGCGGTGCTCACTCCATTCCTTGTTGTCTCAGCACGTGGCAGGTTATTCACCCTTTGTCCCGTGACGCCACAGCACCGCAGCGCCCCGGCCCAGCACACCTGACCCCCATTGCGTGCTGCCTCCAGTGCCTCCTTACTGACTGGTGAACACCGCTGCTTTCTTATCATGGCCATCACCCCGGAGTGGACATTAGGTCATTTTCTATTTTTTTTTTATTTGCTTTTACAATTTTGGCTTTATTTCAGTTCATTCTTTATTTTTTTTAGAATCTTTTTGGTTAATACATTTTGCTCCACATACATTTTATTTATCTTTTTTTCCTTCCTTTTTGCTTCCAAACATTGCAAAACAACAGATTCCCACGGACTGGACTCGAAAGGCAGTGGAAACAGGCAAGACAGCCCGGCGCCGTCCCCCGGCGTGCAGGCCTCTCGCCCACAATGGCCTGGTCCGGTACATTGGCAAACATAACCGCCATCCACTTAAGCAAGACGAACACAAAAGCTTTCAAGAAATTATCGGTCGGTAAGAGCCTCAATCCGAGCCACCAAGGCCGCGAACCCAACGCTTCTCCCCTGCACTGCTCGTGGCGTCAAGACGGAGCATCATTCGTGGAAATTGAGTTTATTGATGCACTCTAATCCGATTTTTCACATGAGGGCGTTTCTTTGAGCATGACGTCAGGCTGTGTATCGCCTATTAATGACAGGACGGGTCAGGAAGGACACTGGAGGTGATAGAGGACATTGAATAGTGAAGCTGCAGCACTACGGTGAATAGCGAGGCTCCTGCAGGACAATAAAACTTCGAGGAACAGTAAACTTAGTGTAGAAGTTCTCGGAAAGGCTGTATTTTGGAGCAGCACGTGGGTCCCACACGGCATGCACCCTCCCCCTTTCCCCTCTCTCTCTCTCTCTCTCTCTCTCCCTCCTTCCATCACTCCCGCCGTCTTGTGTGTGCGCCTGATTACCGCTTCATTTTTTTTCCTAACGTAGACTTTGAAAGAAAGGAAGAGGAAGGCAAGAAAGCGGAGAAACGCTGGAGGACACATTCTCGTACCCACCCATTGGCAGAATTCTTAGCGCCTTTGTCCTGCTGGTGACGCAACACAAAGCACGTGGAGGAAAACAATACATCTTGATATTAAAGCAAACACCATGACTGACAAGGCAAGCACAGGAATATTTCAAGTCTGGGAAACTAAAATAGTCAGCGCTACACATGTTTTTCTCGACAAAGTGACCCTCGGTGAAACAATACAAGGTTTCTCTGATAAAAATTAAATTCCAGCGTGATTTTTGCAGGCTTTGCGGGGAGCAGGAACGGCCGACGCCTCACCTCGCTCACGTTCTCCTGGGGAACAGTAAAAATATGACGGTAAGATTACATGTGATCAGGGAAAGTTATTGACGCGCGGACCTTGTAGCCTGTAAGTGCAATGAGCTGCAGTTACATTTCCCGTCCACCACAACACGCCCTCCGGAATCTAATCAAGGAGGGTGACTTAAGAAAACACGCTTCGCTCTCCCCTTAAACTTGGTCAATACGTTAAACAAAGACACAAACGAGGGAAAGTAATCAAGAAACATCTCCTTTCTTCCTCCTGTTCTTACACTTCGTCCTTCTTCCCCTCACTCATCGCTCCCAATTTGTCCTCCTGAGGTATGAGTTGATGAAAGTGACACTTATTTCTATTATTATACTAAGATTCATACGTATTTCCTGAGTGATATCCAATAAACATCTTATTCCTTCTATTCTCCCTCTTCCTCCTCTCTCATGTATCCCAGTTTAAAATCGACACTGATTTATATCATTACATTCAAATTCGTACACATTTTCTGAGGGGAACTTGTATCATTCGCCACAAAAAGAAAAACCACGTTAATTCTGTAACTTTGTGTCAAGTGCGTGCGCAAATCCTTGAAATGCCACGTAGTACTCGAGATTACAAGATGAGTGAGTGTGTGTGAGTGCATGAGGTTAAGTACAGCTGGGACACGACACCGCTGCCTTACTCTACTTTCAAGGCCACGCGTTTCTGGGGCGTCACGTGAGGAACACAAAGATCGAAGGAAGTCGCCTCAGTTCCTTCCGTTCTCCTTCCAGTCGTGGGCGTACGGGAGGCCAACTTACTGCCTCATATCTTTCTTCGGCATCCTTCGTTAGGGACTCGAGGCACTTTATAGGCGCGCCCCTTTCCCGCCACGCCGCCCAGCCTGCCTGTGTCCCCTCCGCGGCGCCAGATCGCTCGGGGCTGTTGAGAGGCGGCAAGCACGTGACGAAGAGCCTTGCCCGCCTCGACAGAATCGCGTAAAAACCACGACTTCCTTTCATAACCGCAGCTACGACTCCCTTCAGTAATTTTGCATTGAGTACCAGAAAAAAAGATGACGCTCCGGACTCTTGTCATTAAGGCGTTCCTATTTTTGGTCCCAGTGGGGTAAGACTGAAGGAAGGAGATTCTTGCGTGTCACGTCAACTGCTAGAGTCTCGTTAGCAAGTCCCGCGGGGGTAACAGACATCACTATCGCTGGAAAACTCTCCCGATGTATTCCCGTTGCGTTTCGCTTCTCCCTGATCGATGATACTGACTTGAATTTCATTGTATTCAAGCTTATGAAAACCTTACCGCCTCCCTCGCCACTCTACCCACATCTTTAAGTCGCAGCTTCTCACCATCGGAGCCTCTTGCAGCGTCCACATCGCTAACGCCACCACATAAGAGGGGCAAAACTCGACTAAAATTCCACCTCTGCCTCCCTCCACATGTTCTGTTCCCACCAGTACTCTCCAGCCGGGAATTATCCACAGCTGCGATCACCATTAATTACGTGACCCCTTTCTGGTGGAATTTCTACATAAAGCGAGACGTTTTCTTGCTCACTAATGCTAATTCGTCGGCTAATGAGATGCAATTTAGTGCCGAGTGAAATAGTTTACAAAAATAATCCTTGTGTGTGTGTGTGTGTGTGTGTGTGTGTGTGTGTGTGTGTGTGTGTGTGTGTGTGTGTGTGTGTGTGTGCTGTATATATGTAAGAGTTTTTATTTTATATTATTTTCCCCTCAGCAGGTGTGAAAATTTAATATCAAGCGTGTGTTTCATGTTAGAATTACGATATCTCTTTGTTGTGTGTGTGTGTGTGTGTGTGTGTGTGTGTGTGTGTGTGTGTGTGTGGGATATTAATACATCCAGGCATTCATGAGATGCAGCTAAGAGAAGGTTAATGTAATAGCGAGCCATAACCATTACAACTCCATTCTCTATACGTGCATAGGTGAGGCCGCGCATTGCACCATTACCGGCATGATGCAACGGATCCTTCAGATTAACTGTTCCCATTCCTGAAATCCAAAGAGGGAGGGAGTTTTCGAGGTTTTCATTGGACGGACCTGAATTCCTTCCTCACTATCATCGTTGTTATCAGTTTGTATTCATATAATTCTCAGATTAACTAGTCCCATTCTTGAAATCCAAAGAGGGAGGAAGTTTTTAGGGTTTTCATTATATTTAACCTGAATTCCTTGGTCACTGTCATTATTATCAGTTTGTATAATTCTCAGATTAATTATTCCCATTCCTGAAATCTAATTATTGGGGGTTTCTAAGGTTTTCATTATACAGAACCTGAATTCCATCGCTATCATTACCAGTCTCTATGATTCCCTTGAAGAATAAAGGCTCTCCTCAACTTTTTCTGCTGCCTTCTGGTTGTCCCGTGTATCCCAGGCATTGTTCCTATCTCTATCTTTAGTCCTCTTTCTTCTCAGCCTTCTTTCACCATCCCTGTATATTTCTTACTTCTCAGCCTTCTTTCACCATCCCTGTATATTTCTTACTAATGTCCAAATAAATGTATAAATATATTCACAAGTCTGTTAGCAGTTTCTCAAGATCCAGCATTCTCTTGATTTCGAAACGTCTTAGTATTTTCTTCTTTACTTTCTCTCTCTTAACATACTCAGAACGTCAATTGTTTTTATCCATTTTCTTAAAGATTCTGAGAACTTCCTTTTCCGCTTTCCTTTCTCTTGACCTCATCACGATATTTGCTTTCCACACATTGCCTTTCGGGTTTCTCACTCAACACTTCCTTCTTCGAATCCAAATCTTTCTTTTATCAACATCCTCTCGCTCGTATTTGCCTTCCACACACTTTCCTGCGGGTTTCACAAGCTTCCTCGGAGTCCCTGGAGGCATCATAATAAATAGCCAGGTGGTCTTAGCTCCCTCCCCCGCACTTCCTCAAACCTTAGTTACTGGTGGTGGGATTACTTAAGACTTCCTACCTACGCTGCGCCTTTCCACCCCTCTAGATCACCTTTACTTAATTCGAGGGCCGGACCTGCGTTACTTATTTACGACCTCTCTTAAGTTAACGAGCTCCGGAAGGTAATGGTGATCACGCGTACTTTACCTGGAATTTTTGGGTGATTGGAAATATAGGTACCTCTTTTATCATCGCCATTATTATATTCTACAAGGTTCCACAAGTTTGACGTAGTTGATGGGTTAAAGGGTTAAAGTTTTCTGAGATTTGGAGTGAAATACAAGGCAGAGTTTAGAGGGAAAAAAAATGTTTAGTGATAAGGAGTTAAGATACGTAACATAAAGAAAAAAAGTACAGATTGGAAGGAAAATTAAGTATGACGGAAAGGAAAGTGAAAGGAACATTAATTAACCTGACAAGCTAATGGTGCTTACTATTTTAGGCAAGACTGGGAGGAAACCCTTTGTCCCGCATTGCAATGAGAGACTGACGCCCATAATGATGATAACGATTACTGTTTTGGAAGACATGTGGCTGGAAGACAAAGTTTGGGCCAACACGAAAGAAGCAAGTAAGAAGAATGAAGACAGAGGAGAAGGAAACGAGAGAGAGACACTGATGGAGCTTCACAATATAGCTCAAGGATGCAGTAAGCTATATAAAGCCGTATTTCCGCAGTAAATCCCAGCACCTCTTCCTTATCGCGCCAAACTCGAGCACGTCATCAACTGAATCGTATACCAGGCAGTGAATCACGCACGGTTCGAATGAAAAATTGATTCGGATGGAGCCGAGCGAGCAAAGAGTCGAAACTGTCATCTGTCAGTGCTCGTTTCAGACAACTGCAGCGTGTGCCTTGAAAAGCGTATGAAAAAATAGATAGCTAGATAAAAGGTAGTGAGGAGTTTGCGTGCTATATAAAAACTGATGATAACTAAAATGGAAGAAAGGCAGAAATGTACATGACAACTGGAAATGAAATAGAATAATACACAAGTTAGGAGTTTACTTATTACTAAAAACAAGTGAATAACGAAAAGCAGAAATGTGCATGTAACTCAAATGAATAAGTGAATGGAGGGAAAGCTTTTAAAAAATTCCCACCTAGATTAAAAAAGAAAAGACACTGCAATAACGTGCAACAATAAAAGAAAAAGAAGACATAAATAAGACAAAATATACATAGACACATAAAACAAAAACAAAACAAAACAAAAATCCAAGTATCTTCTGCATCACATTCCTCTTATCATCTTAATGTCTCAGCAGAATAAAGGATAAGTGATAACATTAGTAACAATGATAAAATAATGAGAAAAACATAGGTTGCTGGTGGAGTTAGAGGAATGAAGGCGGAAAGATGTTTAGATAAAATGCCTGAATACGGAATAATAGGAAGCAAGATACGCCGCTGGGAGAGAAAATAGCAACATGAATAATTGAGGTAAATAACACACACGTCTCATTATTCTTCTTATTTTTCCTCCTATTCTCCTTCCCTTTCTTCTTGTCTTATTTCGTTTCTTCTTTTTTTTTTACTTTTTTTTCTATTCCTCCACTTATTCTTCTTCCTTTTCTTTTTGGATTGCCTTCTTGTTTTTTTTTCTTTTTTTGTGTTGCTGTTGTTGTTGTTGTTGTTGTTGTTGTTGTTGTTGTTGTTGTTGTTGTTGTTGTTGTTACTTTTGTTGTTGCTTGTGCTGCTGCTCCTACTACTACTACTACTACTACTACTACTACTACTACTACAACCACCACCACCACCACCACCACCACTACTACTACTACTATTAGTGCTATTACTACAACCACCACCACCACCACCACCACCACCACCACCACTACTACTACTACTACTACTACCACCACCACCACTAATACTATTACTACCAACTACTACTACCACCACTACCATTATCACTACTACTACTACTACTACTACTACCACCACCATTACTACTATTACTATTGCCAACAACGTAAGCTTTCTCATTAAACGGAGAAGCCAAGCACTTCACGTTTTCCCAGGAAATCTCCCAAGCATTACCTCTCATCCCTTCTCCCTCTCCCTCTCCCTCTCTCTCTCTCTCTCTCTCTCTCTCTCTCTCTCTCTCTCTCTGATATTCATAACAACCCCAGAAGCATTTACTTGTTTTCTGCTTCCCTCGCCCTCACCTTTACCTTCCACATGCCAATAGTACCACCTCGGCGCTAATGAGGAACAGGATACGAGGCCTCAAGTAACTCGCGAGCAGCAGATAAAAAGGAATTGAAGGAGGAGGAGGAGCAGGAAGAAGAGCAAGAGGAGGAGGAGAAGAGGGAGAAAGTGAAGGTAGGTAGAAATTACAAGAAAACACAGCACTCTTTTATTTTAATCTAAACAGGAGGAAGAAGATAAAGAAGAGGACGAGGAGGAAGAGGGGGAGCAGGAGGAAGGTAGCGATAAATTTAAAAAATAAAAATGCAGAAACTTAATTCTAAACAAAATATAGTAATGATATATAAAAATAGAAAAAAAAATGAAGATGAGGAACAACAGGAAGATCATCCATAAATAAACAAAAATCGGACTGAAAATTACGTAAACAAAATAACTACACACATACATAACTCACACTGTTCAAAACTAACATGCTGCATTCCCGTGTTGTTCTCCCTGTAGCAACCCTTCCTTTCCTTCTCTTGTCCCTTCCTTCCTTCTCCTCTCACCACTAACCCTTTCTTCCCTCATCCTAACCCGTTCCTTAACCCTTTCCATTCCCTTTCCTATCCTACATACACTTACATCACCAGCGAGTGTTTTATAACTACAATGATAAAAACTGATTAAAAAAATATATTTCTATGTACTGTATTTACATTCCAAACAGGTGAAAAAAAAAAGAAGTATCTAAGTTACCTAGTCCTTAATTAACGAGAAAGATCCGCTGAGAGAGGCGCGAAAAACGGGGGTGAATGAGCCATGAATTTCGTGTATTTTTCATCAAACTTCCTTCTCCGTGCTTGATTGCTCAGCTGGACGCGCAGGAGTGGTTCCGAGGCGGCGGCGGAGAGGCGAGAGGAAGTGCCGGAATCCTTCAAGATTAGAGAGCGGGAGGCGCCAAAGTAAGGGTTTAAACTGTTGCTGGTAAAGGTTTCGAGGTTTCAAGATTTTTTCCTTATTCTTTCTATTTCTCTCTCTCTCTCTCTCTCTCTCTCTCTCTCTCTCTCTCTCTCTCTCTCTCTGGAAGGTCTTTTTTTTTATTTTCTTTGTGTTTCTGCTCATGTTGTTGTTTCTGGCTGTTCAAATTTCTCTCTCTCTCTCTCTCTCTCTCTCTCTCTCTCTCTCTCTCTCTCTCTCTCTCTCTCTCTCTCTCTCTCTCTCTCTCTCTCTCTAACACTGCTCATTCTTCTTTCAATATATTTACACCAACCTATAAACATATACAAGAAGAAAAAGAACACTATTTTTTTTTCTATCTCACCGTTCACCTTTACTTTACCACAAAACTTCCCCCGGATAACCGAATTTCGAAGTATATCTTACGATGCACCATTATTTTTTCCCTCGCTGCCCTTACCATACCTGAATTACCGGAGAAAACAAAGGAATATGACTTTTCTTGGGCCGTATCATAAATTCAAGGTGGAGAAGTGCTGATATATATTTTTTCCTTCTCCCTCCCTCCCTCCCCTCTCTTTCTTTTTCTTTCTCTCTCCCTCTCCACCTCAGTCTTCCCCCCCTGGCGAAACTCTTAGAATTCAATGAGCGTGTTTCTGAGGAGGCCACAAAGTAACTCACAGACAAAACACCAAAAAATTGTATATAAGGACGTGGCTGCTACAAACACACACACACACACACACACACACAATGTTCATAAGGATTTACGTACATCTACATTCTCTTTCAAGTTTCCACGAGGACTGACTGTCGAGTTTCATTCTGCGCTGATGAGTTTAACGTTTTTTATCGGAAAGTTTGAGGTCAATGTCTTCGTTGGGGAGCATGAGAGAGAGAGAGAGAGAGAGAGAGAGAGAGAGAGAGAGAGAGAGAGAGAGAGAGAGAGAGAGAGAGAGAGAGAGAGAGAGAGAGAGAGAGAGAGAGAGAGAGATCTAAACTTTGTAGAACAACTAAGCTCCAATTAATTATCACACCACAACAACAACACAAACAACAACAACAACAATTATTACCACCACCACCTCCACCACCACCACTACTTTACCAACACCAACACAAACAACAGCAGCATCAACACTGAAAAGCACCTAAACTCCCTCGGTACTCATCACCACTCCTCTCTCTCTCTCTCTCTCTCTCACACACAGACTTTGCAGCAGAGAAAACAACAAACTATCCATCCAGAGCAGAAGAGGCAGCGAGGAGGCGAGACGTGCGGGAAGATTCACCTTCATATATATTCCGACTTGATCACCTGCCTCCGTCCTATCACGTCCTATCACACGAAGCAGGCGGGCGAAAGCTGGGAGGCATCCATCAGGCGCTCCGGCCCCGTGTATGCCTGGCCCTGAGACAACTTACGGCTAATGCGAAGAGGATGCAGGAGAGGCTGACTGGTACTCTCTCTCTCTCTCTCTCTCTCTCTCTCTCTCTCTCTCTCTCTCTCTCTCTCTCTCTCTCTCTCTCTCTCTCTCTAGGTAAATTCATATCCAGTCTTCATCCTTTTGTATAGTTTATTTATTTATTTACTCATTTATTTATTTTATTTTATTTATTTTTTCATGATTCCTTTCCGATTTAAATTTGTATCCTTTCCCTTTGACTGTTTTCTTCAACAATACAGCATTTTCTCAGCCCCCTCTCCCTCTCTCTGATGACATTCACTTCCCCATTACTCCTCTGCTTGTTACACGTAAATCCAGATGATAAGCTTCTCCCAGCTGAGCACAAAACTCCTATACTCCCAAACTGCCAATTAGGAAACGAAGCACTATTACGACCAACGACGGGAAGGTCAGACGCTCACCGACGTTCACTTGTTTGTATATGACGCAAAGTGCAGTGCTATCTGTTATGCGGTTTTAAGACATTTACCCTCCAATTTTGAAAGATCCGTCTGAAGCTTCTTTTGGAACTGGCATTCTCATTGGGTTTTTTTCGCGTTTTTTGTTTGGCCAGTGTTACTCTTACATAAAGAAAATCAATCGTACCTCCAGTTGTGTCTAAGTAGAGGGATGAATGTGAACTGCACGCTGGTGACGAAGGGACGCGGCTCTTATGGATGACGCAAGGTACAATTCTATCTTCTGTCTTCAGTTGTGTCCGTACAGGGAAGAATGTGAACTACAGGTCGGTGGTAACAAAGGGATATGGTTCTTTTGGGTCTAATTGCTTCATTTACACTCAGGAGCAATTAGTGTATCGAGCAGCATCGTAGAGAGAGCAGGAGAGAGACACGGACTGCACACACACACACACACACACACACAGGCGAGGCTCTCTCTCTCTCTCTCTGCCTTCTCTCTCCTGCCGCAGCCACGAGGGAGTCAATGTTCCAGCGGCCGTGACTCCCGCGCCGCCGGCAACCCTTGCTGCTTCACTTCAAAGCCTCGCCTTCTGCCTTTATGGTGAAGCATTGCAAGTCGCTTCATTATAGTTAACGCTGTAGTTGCTATTATTATTAGTACTCTATTCCGCACGTACTCCTCGTCTCAATCTTCTATTATTACTTTATTCTTCCACTTGTTTTTCCATTTTTAACCCTGGAAAGCAATGTTAAGTCACGTCAGCATAATTAACGCTGTTGTTATTGTTATTAGTACTAAAATCCCACATCCTCTTCGTCTTCTTAGTTTTCCCTCCTTGCTGTCGTATTCTTCCGCTCCTTTTTATACCTTGTGAAACATCGAATATCAAGTCATTATAATCGTTAACATTGTAATTATTCTTATTATCAGTACTCTACTCCTTAATTCTCTTTTTCTTCTCCCATTCTTCCTTTCCTTTTTAATCTTGTTATATTGTTATTGTTTTTACTGTTGTTGTTTTATCCCGAACTGGAGAGGATTTAGGCCATGTCTCTGTCCTCCCCGCGTGTCCTAGAGTGTGACAAGGACAGTGGGCTGGCAACTCCTGCCCTGAAATTTCCATGATCCATAAAAGAAAAATGAAGCGAAAGGGGGTGGGGGGTTTGCTTGGCTCTTCCTTTTTTGTTATCTCCCTACTTCCTTTCTTTTGGTGGACATACTAGTGGGCGCCTCGAAGCTACTGATATAGAACTCCTATTATCTATCTATCTATCTATCTAAGCTGGCATCTTCAGAGAGTGTTTTTTCTTTAGCCATTTTTGTTGCACTTAGCTTTTGTTGTCTTTGGCTTGAACCTCTCTTGCAAAAAACAGTAGGAGCCGCAGCAGCAGCAGCAGCAGCAGCAGTAGCTATAGCGAGGTATTAAGCCATCCTTCAATTTTGGATGATCCTTCTTGACCTCTCTTTAGGGACAGACACCTCAATGGGCCTTTTTTCGTTCTTTTGTTGCCCTAGGCCGGTATCCTCTTACATAAAAAGATAGTAGTAGTTGTAGTAGCAGTGGTAGTAGCAGCAGTAGTAGCCGAAGTAGCAATTGCCAACAATAGCAGCAGTAGTAGTGGTAGCGTCACTATATAAACAAATCTTCACTAACCTGTATAGGGTGCTGGTGATCCCTTCCTTGTACCAGAGAACGAGGAGGGCACGGCCACCTGCCTGTGAGGAGGTCAGGTCACATGGAAGGAGGCAGGACTCTCCCTCGATGGCCCAAACCGTGCGTGTAGGACCTGGAAGGAGGGAGAAGGACCTGACACTTCCTGACACTTCCAAATCGCCCTGGAGGGATGAGTAAGTGCTGGAAAAGGGATATCGGGTGAGGTAAGTATTGGCAGCGAGGCAAAGCGAGGGTTGGCAATGGAAATATTCATCGCCAGAGTTGCAGAGAGTGTAGGGTCTCAGGGAAGGTTCAACGCACCAATGAACCAAGACAAATACCCTTAGAAATGCTTGGGGTGTTGCTGGTATAGAAGATATTCATTATTATTATTATTTTTTTTTTTTTTTGTCCTAATATGAGTACATCTGAAAATAAAGACGACGGTTTGATATTTGGAAATGCCTGTGGGTTAGTTATACGAGATTCGTTATTTTTTGGGGTGGTTGTTTCTACGAGTATACTTGAAAAAAAAAATAGAAATAAAAAATTGCTGAAAAGGAATGAAGTGTGTGTGTGTGTGTGTGTGTGTGTGTGTGTGTGTGTGTGTGTGTGTGTGTGTGGCTATAATTACACCCTCACACACTGTAACATTCAGCTGCATTAAAGCCAGGCCACCACGAGCCACAAGCACCACTGGAGAGACATAATCTTACGAGCACTCTCACTTTTCCAGGAAGGCCCGAGGCAGAGGTTTAAGGTTGAAGGTAAGCGTCACGTCACCCTGAACTGGACCTAAGCCAGGGAATCCTCCGGACGGGGTAGGACTTACCGATCGCTGGCTCCTTCCTGTCGTTCTGGCCGCCTATTTCAAGTACCAGGCCATAGCTATTGTTTTATTCAATATCTTCCGGTGCAACGACTCTTTTCTCTCCTCGTTTTTTTATTGGAAGGAGAGTGAGAGAAGGATAGTCGTGGTCAGAAGCAGAGTTTCTTTCTGCACTCTCCTCCATTGTTTTGCTTTGATTTTCTGTTCTGTAAGCTGCTGATATTCCACTTTCAAGACCTGGCAGTTAAAAAATTCTTGCCAGATCAGAGGACTAGAGATTAAGGGAAAATTTAACACACTGGGGAAGGGAGCGCGGTGTGTTACTGCGCTTCTGACAAGACCAATATATAAGAAAAGTCTTAAGGCACAGCAGAACCCAAGCTGGTCAATCTTTTGATATCTCTTGCTGTTAAATGGCTTAGGAAGAAGCAATGTGAGTTGAGTTTCCACATTCTTTTGTCCTTACTCATCCTCCTTGACGCATATAAAGGACATCCTTACATCTTTTTTTCAATCTTATGGCAAGTAAAAAAAAAAAGACCATCATCATAAGACAACCATCGAATTGTGTCTCCATAAGGAACTGGTTAAAAGTAAAGCAGGCAAAAGCAGCAGCACCACCAATACTTTGCACCTTTTTTCCGCCAGATTTAGTGCTTCCCGTCCCTCGCGTCAGGCTCACCGCCCCATCAGCCGTCGCCTCTCGCCGCCCTTCGCGCCTCCATCATGCAGCAGTAAAGAGCAAAGTGGTGATGTTTTTGCCACTCGGATTCCTGCCGCTTGATCTGCACCAGGTAAAAAAAATGTGATTTCCTCGATGAAATGATATCTCGTCAGCTCTTCCCTTCTTGCATTATTCATTTGCTGCATTTGCTGCATTCTTTATGATTTTGATTCGCTTCATTTCCAACCTGTTTCTTTTACTTTATATGTATATATATATATATATATATATATATATATATATATATATATATATATATATATATATATATATATATATATATATATATATATATATATATATATATATATACTCGTATATATATATATATATATATATATATATATATATATATATATATATATATATATATATATATATATATATATATATATATATATATATATATATATATTAGCTCTCGTAGTTTAGGGAAAAGTCAGATTTCTTCAGTGAAGTGTCTACCTAACAACGTGTGTTTTTCAGTGATTAATTTACTCCGTTTTGGTCTTTTTCTTTTTACGACTTATTCGCACTTTTTGCTTAATTTTATTCCGGTTTAAATTTCTCATGAGAAATTATGTCTTGATTTTCTAATGGAAATCCAATTAATATTTCTTTGCATGATTGAAGTTTTCATTTTTTTTAACAACTTTATTCTTTTATTGTATTTTTTGCGGTTTATTTTATTGTACTCTCGTTGTTTTGTGTACAATTCCCGCGTGATGCGCCGCCTGACGTGTCGGTTTTACTGTCACGTTAATTTTTAATGCGGTGTCGCATTTTTTTTTTTACTTTTTTTTTTTTTCTTTCCCAGTGATGTCAACATTTTTCAATTCCATTTCAGCTCGCTCTTCACACTCACTGGAATAATTGGACGGAAATTAAGGTGTTCTGTTCCCTTCTGTATATCAGCGAGTCCCTCTCTTGCGGAAGGAAGCAAAACACCACTGCGGCTTCCCCTTTTCCTCCTCCGTCATTTCAACCGGGATTGAATACGAAGCCAACGACTGAAACTGTTTTGTCCCCAACTTCACCTCCTCCTCCTCCTCCTCATGTTCCTCCTGCTCCTCCTTCTCTCGAATTGCTTCCTCCTCCTCCTCCTTTCCTTACATCCTATAACTTCCTCTTCCTATTCCCCGTCCAGGAACACAGCCGCGTCCTTCTCTTTTCCTTCTCCTTCTTTTCCTTTACCTCCTCCTCCTGGCCAGGTCACTTCCTCCTCCTCTTCCTTCTCTTCCTCTTCCCCTGACGCCACATCCACCTCGTTTCCTCCTACTTCCGTTCGACAAGAGGCCCCCACACAAGACACCTGAATAATTCTTTTTTTATTTCCCTCGTTGCCAATTTTGTTCTGTTCCTGGACTTGTGTGTGTCAGCGTTCTTTCTTTCTCCCTCTCCCGCCCTCTAGGACACCAGTTACTCACCCTCTCCCCGCCTTTCACCCTTCCTACACTCGCCTCGCCCTCCACCCTCCTACGCCCCCATCAGCACACCCATTACACTCAACATGCGGTCCCTTCACCCATTAAACCTCTTACCTTCTTCTAATGGAGTGCTCACTTTCCTCAACCTCCCCCATGCACTCCATCTACAGTCTACCCCACCACTGTTCCCCTCCAGCTCACTAATAACCTTTCCTGAATCTGCCACGCTTCCCCAACTTTCTACAGGTACATATACTTTTCCCCGAGGCACGCGCAGAGCTGTTTACAATTCACTTTACATGTTGATTCTCTGTGCGAACGCTGAGAAATATGGTATCTAAAAAGGAAGGCATGTTTTATTCATCTTTATGGTTGTAGTGTTCATGCATGTTTCACTAATGCGTTGTTTAAGTTTTGATAAGGTAAAGGGAGGGGAGTTGTGTACTGTTTGTGTTGTTGGGTAATTGTGTGGTTTAGTATGTCGTGATTATGTATTTGATAAGATGATAGCTATGTTTTCTTTTCAATCAGACTCTTGGTGCAGACGAAAGGGTTTTACATTTTCTTTTATCATGTACATTGCTGCTTAAAAGTTCACTAGGTTTCATGGAGCATATGTTGATAATTCGAGATACTAAAAAGCCTGTTATATAAGGTAAAGGAATATAGAAGTGTGTGTTGTATGTGCGTTGTATAAAATAGTGATTTGGTAGCAATAATTATGAATCTGATACGAATAATATGTTTTCTTTTACTGAAGTCATAAGGTCATAAAATGTTTGGTATGGTGATAAAGGAACATCCAGTAAAGTGTGTTTTATATAAGTGTAAATAAATGGGCTTGTTTGTCATAATCATAAACTTAGAATTACGATAATATCTTACTTTTTAATAAGGTCATAAGACTATAAAGTGCTTGCTATGTAACAGCATAGGATCATATATTAGTGTTTTATATTTACGTTAAAATAGATTGGATTTGGTTGCAATACTCATAAACTCAATACGATATCTTTTTTTTACTATTCATCAAGATCCCAAGATTTTGAAATAAGATTATACAGCAAGGCGAATGATCACGCGGTAAAGTTTCGCGGTAAATGTGTCGCGGAAAGTGTTGTATATCGAGTAATTCCGTCGTGGTTTCCTTGAGAGCATCGGCGATCATCAAACTTTTCCTTCAATTACCGAACGTGGAGAAGGAGAGGAAAGAAAGTTCGCTATCAACTCAAGACAGAGGAGGAGGAGGACCGGGAAGAAACAAGAGAGGGAAAAAAGAAAAAGAACATAAAAAAAAAGTTTAAAACGCCCCCCAAAATGCGCCCACGCCAAGAGGAGGGAAATAAAGTACTATTGCCCCATTAAGAAAATGAATGCATCTATTTTTCCACGGAGGAGCAAACATGTATTATAAAACTTTCCAGTATATTCAGTGTATTGAGATGCATCATGGTGTGGGTGGAAAGAGTGGATATAGCAGTTGAATATAGCACACCCACACACTACCCACACACTCCTGCATAACAATAAACTCAAGCAAAACTTTCCTCTTATTCATTGTTAACTTGTGAATAGAGACCTCGTAGGCACGGTAACCTTTACACTTAAATGCAAATATGAACGTGATGAAGATTCGCAATAACACTAAAAAAGTAGCGGGAAAAAAGAGTTGTGTGTGCTTACGTGTGTTGTCGCTGCTGTTCACGCGAAGGAAAACGGTGTCAACAGAGTGTGAACGGTGTCAGCAGCGTGTGAAGGGCTAAACAAACAGGGAGAAATATCAAACTACAAATAAAATCACTGCGGACATTTTTCTCCTCTCTTCCTTTCTCTTTTTTCGCGTTTTCTTTACAACTTGTGTCCTCAAATGTCTGTTTTTTTTTTTTCTTTTCTTTCTTTCATTCTTTTTTTTCGTTTGTTCACTCATTGCTTTGCTCTTGTTTTTGTTTTTGCTGGTTTGTTGTTAATGTCGTAACTCTTGTTGTTTTGGAATGCATTTATAAAACAAAAATTCATGAATGGAAAGAGAGAAAAAGCACAAATGACATAAAAAAAAAATTCAAACACCAACAGAATATAACAATATACCAAAAGATAAAAAAAAAAATAAATAATAATAATACAACAGCGTTTGTTGATATTTTGTGCAATGTTGCTTTCCGCTTTATGTAATTTTATGAGTGCGTAAATGAGAACAAAACTGAGAATAAAATACCACCAGTTTTCACCCCTTTGTTTCTATTTTGCCAAAGTTACCCAAACAGAAAAAAAAAAAAAACTGCAATAGAGGCGTTGATTTGTAGCAGTGCTGTAATGGGACACAGCGACAAGAATGACACGGAAATTAAGCTTTTACTCTCAAAAACACCACCAGTTTGTCTGTCCTTATTCACATCTTAGAAGACTTAACGTCCCAACACTTCCTACTAAATTCTGCTGCATCTGACTGTTATTAACCCTTTCACAGCTATTCAGCACATCTTTCCTTAATTACTAGGAACTCTGAGACATCTTTACTTGCTGTACACCCATTTCCAATCATTAAACTGACAAGAAATTGCAAAACATATATTTTTTAATATCTTTCTTTCTTGTAGATGAATATAAACACGTCAGGCATTACTCCCAGTGGTGTTAATTGTTTCATATTGCAGTGTGAGGGTTAATAACTTTCTCTTGCTACATCTGGCATTCACGAATAACCCTCTTTGTAACAAACTTGAGAGGTTCATGGCAGCAACTTGAGCAGCATCACCCTTCAGCACATACACTGTTCTCTCACTTAAGTTCCGGCAAAGTTACGCATACGAGTATTGCCTCCGAGAGCAGCGAGGAAAGGGCGGTGCTTCGCGTTGTGAGAGGAGAAGGCTGAAGGAAGGATGTCGAAGTATATACAAGTCATTTTTTCACAGCAAGAAGGGAGTTGCATGTTTCGTCTCAATATCATGCATGTATCCCGGTAGTAGCAAGGACAAGAGGCTTCGTTTTGTAGAAGAAAGCGGAGGAGGAAGAGGTGGAGAAGAGGAGAGACGATTGTTTGAAGGTAGGAGGTACAAAATTGCTAGGTGTCCTTTCTTCCCGGAGAGGAGAAACAAGGCGACTTCTTCCATGCCTCAATATCACACATGTATTTCCACCTGTAGCAAGAATATGATGCATCGAGTCGTAGGAAGAGAAACAGTGTGCAAAGAAAGGGTTCACTGGAAGGTGACCTTTCTTCACAGCGAGGAGGAAGAGGAGGAGGAGGAGGCAGGTGAACTCTTCCATGCCTCAATATCATGCATGTAACGAGAATAAGATGCATCCGGCTGTAGAAAAAGGAAAAGGAAAAGCAGTGTCTGACGAAAGGTTTTGCTGGTACGTGGCATTTCTTCATGGTAAGAGGGGAGGCAAGGTCTAGCATGTATTAATACCTAGCATGTAGTCGGGGCAGTAGCAAGGATAAGACACGGTGCTTTAGGAGTGGCTCAAGGGAAGTACTGGCGAAGGTTATTTTTAACACCAGGAAGAAGGGGAGGCACCGTCTTGCATGTTTCGTTTCAATATCATGTATGTAACCTGAGGCGTGGCAGTACCAGGAGTAGTAGCGAGAACAAGGAAGTGCATCGTGCTGTAGAAGGAGGAGGTGGTGGTCCAGTGAGAAACAAGGAGGCAGTTTCAAAATAAGGAGGTACTGGCTGCTATTTTCTTTATGTACCCTGAGAAGCATCAAAGACAATAAGACGTATATTGCCCTGTAGAAAGAAAAGGAGAAGTTGCGTTGCCTGAGGGAAGATTGGACTAACAGGTAATCATTCCTCGCAGTAAGAGAAGTAAGGTCTTGCTTCCAATTCATTTCAGTACCTGGAGGTGAGTGACGCTACCCACAACCACACGACGCACGAGACGCGACTACTCACTCCACCTTGTCCGGCTCAAAAACCCACGCGTTAGATCTGTTCCCTTGCTATCTCACCAGCGCTGTCTGTTAATCGATTATTTTTACTCTACGAATGCTATTTTCTTCTCTTCTCTTCCGTATATCCGCTTTAGTTACGATTCTTTTCCCTTCCCTACCAAACCCGGAGGTACACACATGAAAATCACCAGCATCTCGCTTACTAACTTTTCCATCTAAGGGTAAATTGTGTTCACTAGTTCAGAGGAAGCTCGCCCACATCCCACATAGCTTCACTTGATTGGTACTGACCAGAATACATACAACAGTTTTTCGTGGGAGTGAGAATGTTGTATGACTTTGGAAAGGGCGAGAAAGAGAGAGAGGGAGGGAGATTGACCACCACATTTTTTTTTTTCGAGATCATAAGGCGCCACACGACTAATAATTAAAATTCTCAGTATGGACCTATATTACCACAGAGAGAGAGAGAGAGAGAGAGAGAGAGAGAGAGAGAGAGAGAGAGTGACAGAGTACCTGGAACATGCAATTTAATCTTCAGGTAACAGTAACTCAATATCCCAATCAAAGGCCCTTCCACATCCGCCCTTGAATAAGAGGCTGGGGTCTATTCTTAACCCCGTCAATAATGTCTCGAAGGGAACAAAATTTTGAGCATCTTCACGTCAGTCTACGGCAATAAGATAATAAGAAGTGGTTCAGTGAGCAATCTTATGTGACGTTATTGAGAGATGAGATTCTGAAGGTAATATAGGTGTCCAAAAAGTTACGCTCCTGGGAGAAATATACAGATGTAGTCAGAAGTTGGATGACATACCTTATTAAATTTTACTGTGTTTTGTGTTTCAGTGAGAAATTACTAATTAGATATTATCAAAAGACTTGTTTCTGAGGATACTGATATAGCTGCATGTCCAGAAACTATACGAGTTTACTTGAATATTAAGTCTATTACAGAAAGAAGTCAGTAGTTGAATGTCATATGTCGCATTCAATTCCACTGTTTTTGTATTTCAGTAAGCAATTACTTTTGGGACACTATTGAGAGATAAGCTTCTGAGGACACTAATATAATCGCGTCTCTAAAATCCACATACTTGGAAGAGATGTACAATTGTAGTCAGTAGTTAAGTGACATACCGTCTTCAATTTCACTGTTTAAACGTTTCCCTCGCTCATAAGTTTTCTAATCTAAGAGTCTGTCAATTGTCAGGTTACGCGAGGGGACTGTCAGCACATCAGAGGGCTCAAGATTGAGGGAGTTCGCTAAGCACAGAGGAAATAAGTGCACAAGATTGCTCAACTTATGAAAATGACTACTTTTTTGCACAAGAGTAAATATTAGAGAGTTATTGTTGAAAATGACAATACTGAAAATTACTTGGAGCCTTGAAAACACTAAACAACAGTACTAAAACGCAATGCTGTTTAAGATGGGAACGAACTTGTTTGCTCAAAAGTTGACACACAATGGGTGTTATTGATAGAATGCTAACTTTTAAGAGCCTTGAATAACCTTATTCCGAGAAAGCACAGAACATAAAAGCACGTCTCTTTACGAGGCTTGTTACTGATAAAATGATCTTCCACGAATCCTATGCTAAGAAAACAGGGAGGTACACAAGAAGCATGTCTATTTACGAAGACTTACTGATACAATAACCTTCCACGAATGTTATACCAGAAAAACACGGTAGGTACACAAAAGCGTCTCTATACTCGACCTATTGGTAAAGACGACCTCCCAAGAACCCTCAATTACCCGCTGCCCAGAAAACATAAAGAGTACACACACATGTCTCTCTTACGGTCTGCTCTTATGTGTAGATGCGTGGCGATCCCTGACACGCGACTCATTACGGCACTTCTGTTGCATATACTTATCCGCCACCTCCTCCTGCTCGTCTGGAACATGTTACTCAAAGGGTTGCCTGCTTTTGATTTCAGCTTCAGACTTGCTAATGGCGAAGTGCGTTCAGGGATCTTACCAACACCAAACACCTCGTCTGTCTGCATTAACTTAACCTAACATTACTCTAACCTAATCTTTCTCAACATATCCCTAGCTTTTCAACCTGTACGTTGGCCAGCCCTAACCTGATCTAATCTAACTCTAGCTAACTTAATCTAACCTAACCTAACCTAAAAAGACCAATCCTAATACTGTACCTGAACAGTAAAACCTAATCTAATCTAACGTAACCTAACCTAGCCCAACTTTACCGAACTTAACTAACATGTCCTTACTCAACCTAACCTAACGTAACCTGACATCCAAAATCACTGAACAAACAACATGCATTTGAACATAACTAAAGAAAACCTAACCTAACCTAACCTTAACATAATCTTACCCATTATAATCTAACTTAACAAACACTAGCATAACCTCACCTAACCTAACCCAACACCGAACCTAAGCTGCTAACCTGCCCCTCACACACACTTACTAGCGCCTGTGGGGGAGAGAGGATCTATGCTAAGCGAGGAAACAGAGTGTGATATGTTCTGCGCGAGTGTCAAAGGGGTACATGTCATTGGCTGAAAAGAACACACACTCAACCTTTTTACGTAGGGAAGGCGGTGTGGTTTGTTGCAGGAAATGTTTATGTGCAGTTCTTTTTTTTTCTTTTTTGAACGGACATGACACTGCACTGAGGTAATTATGTACCGGGCAGCAAGAGAGAGAGAGAGAGAGAGAGAGAGAGAGAGAGAGAGAGAGAGAGAGAGAGAGAGAGAGAGAGAGAGAGAGAAACTGATGACTCGTACTCCTCAAAACACTTTTCCGTCACTGTTTTTCCTTTTTCTCTATTTCTTTCCTCTCTACCTTATTCAAAAAAAGGCACAAAAATCAACATGTGCACCTATAATCACCGAAACACAATAACAACCACATAATAAAAAATAAACCAACAAGGAACACAAGTCACCCCTACAAACATACACCCAAAGAAAATGATGGTGCGGAAAAAGAAAACAAAAAACGGGCAAGACTGAGGTGCGTGCAGTAACGAGAAAAACGAAGATAATTCACATGACCTGTACGAATATTGCTAAGAGGGGAGAGGCAGGGAAGGGGGAGGACGAAACGAACATGTAGCAAAGGGAGGCACGGGACGAGAGGAGGGAGGTAGGGAGAGAGAGAGAGAGTGCTGGGAGAGTGACGGCAGCAGGAAAGGAGGGTGCAAGAGGGGAGGCGAGGAGGGACAGATAGAGAGAGAAGGGAAAGAGAGACAAGGGACCGGGAGGGAGCGAGGAAGAGAAGGGAGTAAAAGAGGGGAGTGACTGAGTAGAGAGAGAGAGAGAGAGAGAGAGAGAGAGAGAGAGAGAGAGAGAGAGAGAGAGAGAGAGAGAGAGAGAGAGAGAGAGAGAGAGAGAGAGAGAGAGAGAGAGAGAGAGAGAGATTTATGGAGGCAGAAAAGATACATAAGGGTATGGAAAAAACAGCTCAGGTGTTGTTACTATCACTTAGCTCACCTGTACAAATCACGATGAAGAATAACAGGAAGAGTACAATAATTATTTTCCTACCTGTATTTTCTTTCCCCTATTTTTTTATGATTTCTGGCCTGGAACGTAAAAAAAATGAAGAAAAGAAAAAAAAAATACTTAGGGTAATATAAAGGATCGAAACACACGATTTCTTCGTTTTTTATCTTTATTTTTGTCTATTCCGCTCCTCTTTGCATTGTTGTTGTTCCTTTGTTTTCTGATATTATGTTTAGCTTATATTCTTAGATACATAAAAATATGTACCAAATCATATCATTCTTTTCATTTTTTATTTTTAATTCTTATGTTATTACCGCCACCACCACCACTACTACTTCCAACATACACACATTTCTTTTTTTCTTCATCTCCTTCATTGTCTCTTATTTTCAGCCTCCCTCCTGAATCAAATGAAAAACGACATCGCTCCCAGGTAATGATGTAACGCTCATTTCTGGTCGCTCTCTACAAAGCCATAACATCCTCGCCGGACGAACCAGAATTGAAGTTTTGAATATGCATTTCTGTCGTAGGCAAATATTTCTCTTACCGGGAAAACAAAACCGCAGGGAAATTGCAAAAATATTAGAGTACACGGGTCCAAACAATATCCTTTAGGCGAGAGTAATTTTGGAGGGTTTTGTTTTTATTTCTTTGTGTTTTCTTACTGTCTCTGTTCTTTTTTCTTTTTTTGTATATTTTTGTGAATTATTGTTGTGCTTCTCATTTATTTTACGTGCCGTTGAAAAGATGCGGTGAAAATGTTCTTATTTAATCTATTTCCTCATGTAATTGTTTCCTAATTCTATTAATTGATTTGGTTATTAATTGAAATCATCTTGAAAACTTTACTGTGTTTATTAATTGCATGTTAATTACAACCAACTTACATTGTAATCTTAATATTGCAATATTTTATTTTATTCTATCTCCCATATATATATATATATATATATATATATATATATATATATATATATATATATATATATATATATATATATATATATATATATATATATATATATATATATATATATATCAAAACAAGTATTTATGTATTTCACACATTTACTTAATTATCCTCTTCATTAGTTTATGAATACAAAACAATTAGCTAATTAGTTTTCATTTTTTCACTTAGCATAATTACACACACAAAAAAAATTTCATTTACCTATTTTCACGCTCTTGTATTCATATTCATTTATTTAATTGTGAATTCAAATCAACTTATAAATCAATTATTATTTTTTTTTTAAGTAAAGAGAATAAAACACTTTTAGTCTGAATTTCGTACACATGGAAATGAAATAACAAGGTGCTCGTGTGTCCGTTTCTCTCGTATTTGTTTCCTAATCCTTCTCATTAGCGTGATTATCAATTCAAATCAACGTGCAAATTAATAAGTTTTTATCTTCTACTGGGCGACCTTCAAGCGAGCGGCATCAAAGGGGACGGCCTGATTACGTTTAATTATAGTTACCCATGAACATGTCTGCTTGCTCATTTAATTCCGTCCGCGTCTCCTCATTCATTGCCACCGGGTTTATTTTAATTCATTCTTCATCCTTCATTAATCTTATCACAAACAGGTCAGGACAAATACATCATTATGGAATTATTGTGATTTATTCTACATTTTTGCAATTACGTTTCATATATTTTGGTGTATTTTAATTCATTTTTCATCTCTCATTAGCCCATTAACTCCGAAAGGCCAGGTCGAATGCATAATTTTGGATTTATTATGATTTATTCACATTCTTTAATACATTTTTTTTCATATATTTGGTCTGTGATTTGAGTTTTCTTTTTTTCAGTTTCCTCATTCAAAGCCAGTGGATTTATTTCAATTAATTTTTTCATCCTGTTTTAATCTTATCACCAAGAGGTCCTATCAAATACACCACTCTGGATTTACTATGATTTATTAACCCTTTTTTCGATAACTTTTCATATATTTTGGTCTGTGGATTTATTTTCCTTCTCAGTTCGACTTTTGTTAAATACGTCTGATCTTCTGCGAGCAAAGGAGGGATGTCATTAACTTACTTTTATTTACTCTTTACTTTCTTTCCCTTGTGGCCATTTCATTCCCTTTTTTCCACTCCTTGTTCATGAAAAACGAGTTGAAGATGTATTTCATTCACCCACGTTTCTTCACTAATTTTTCTTTCTTGTAGTTCATTTCCTAGTTTAGACAATTAAAGTATAATTCTTTTTTTTCTAACTAATCTAAGTATTTTTTTTTTCAGTAACGAAGACGAGGTAAGTGAGTATGTATTTCATTTCCTCACGTTCCTTCACGCATTTTTCTTTTTTGTAGTTAATTTCTTCCTTCAGTTTAGGTAATTTAAGTTTAATTCCTCTAAATAGTTTAATTTCAGCCGCGTCAGTGGCCACGCAAGACTCGAGAATAATATTTGCGCTTTCATTTCTTGCCTCGTTCTGGGTTGGTTCCCGCGGGTTCTAACTCCACGGTAATTTTCCTGCATATTATCTCATATTTCGCATAATGTCCTTAGGTTTCAAGTATCTTTCGCGTCAAGTTTCCTCACGTTTACCCCAAGGAACCGTGGACAGCATCGAGGGAAGAGTATGATAAAAGAGTAGACAATTATTCAAGTTTCCCTTTACCTTCAGCGTGAGTGAGGTCACTTCAAACTCAATCCCTGTGTGACACTACATTTTAACAGTTACCTTTTGCATATTTCCACATTTCACACTTCCGTATTTTTCACGACTATATTTTCCAGTGGTTGAGTTTCCCTTTGGTTCTGGCCTCTTTAAAGTCAGTCAGTGTCAACCCTAAACAAACCTTAAAGTATAACAAGCTACAACGTTTCACTCATTACCAATTGCTTGAGTACTTACGTTTAATTTTTCACCGTCTTAATTAAGGTTTAGCCACATAGTCTCTTATGAACTCCAAGGTAAGGTATAACAAATTGTGGCATTTCACTCATTACCTTTCTTCATGAATAGTACTTCTGCTTGATTTTTCACCTGTTCACTTTTTTTCTAAGGTTAGGATGCTCTTCTAGTTTAATTCCTTCAAGTATAGTAATAACCTCCTTCAACTGACTGTAGTGTTTAACCGCCTATCTTTTTCAGTGAGTTCTTATGATTATTTTTTTTCACCAGTATAGTTCTTTGAAGTAAAGCTCGTCTCTTACCTTAGTTTCTTCAAGTTTAGTCAGACCAACCTACAACTTACAGCAGCTTTTTCAGTCATTACCTTCTCATTAAGCAGTTACCCTTCTTTTCTTACCTCTCTTTTATTTCCTACGGTTACTGTCCTCTCTGGGTTTAGTTACTTCAAATTAAATCACATCCTCCAATATTTTTTTTTCCTTCCCTTACTATTATTTCCTAAGGTTACTCTTCTCTCTCATTTTAGTTACTTTAAGTTCAGTCACAGCTTCCAGTGAATACAAAAGCGCAATATTTTTTTTTTCCTTCCCGTACTCTTAACATTTTCTGAGGTTACTCTCGCCTCTGGGTTTAGTTTCTTTAAGGTGAGGTCCAGCCCCCTCTCAGCCTCCACGCAAGACTGAGGGGACACCGGCGGCAACACGGAGGTTTATTGGTTTTGGGGTCGGAGTGGCAATATGTGGGAGCGGCTGGCGGCACTCAGTCGAGGGGGAAAAAAGGGTATATTAAAAAAAAAAAAAGAACATGAAAAGGTAAAAACCAAATCTACCTATGCTAAAAAAACATATCGAAAAAATACCACAGTACATGTTTAATCTTAGAAAATGTTTTCTCTCTCTCTCTCTCTCTCTCTCTCTCTCTCTCTCTCTCTCTCTCTCTCTCTCTCTCTCTCTCTCTCTCTCTCTAACTCTCTCTCGTGTGTGTGTGTGTGTGTGTGTGTGTGTGTAATTAGGCCCAGATGGTCATTATGCACACCTAACTGCATATCCAATTAAAATTCATCCTATTTTATGCAATTAGCGATGAATATGGGAGATAAAAAGCCGGAATTTACACCCTGCATTCATTTTTTTTTTCTCCTTTTTTCAGTTCTAGTTAATGATGAAGGAAGGAATATGCATATACTGTAACTGAGGATCCGCAGTTAAAATGTCCCACGTGAGGCCCTTTGGCGGGGTCTTTGTGAGTGATAAACGAGGTGTGAATGCGCATAAAAGCTCAGGAGAATGAGGTGAAGAGTCGTGAGGTAGTTCCTTCCATTACTTCCTGTGTTTGTCCCTTTCTTGAATTCTTTATGAGCGAGGATTAGACCGAGAGTGTAGTTGTCAGGGATGTCAGTCTGCGTCGCTCCCTCTCCTGGCTCTTCGTGTGTGTGTGTGTGTGTGTGTGTGTGTGTGTGTGTGTGTGTGTGTGTGTGTGTGGACGTGACGTGTTAGGATCACAGGATAATGGTGATGCATGGGCTGGCTGTGCTGGTAGTAGCGGCGGTGGTGGTGGTGGTGGTGGCGGTGGTGTGGAGGTGGTGGTGGTGGTGGTGGTGGAGGTGGTGAGGGAATGGTGTATTGACAGAGTATATTAACCAGAACAACAAATTTCTGAGGGTGTGAGATGATATATTTTCTCTATTACACGTTGCATGCGCTCCAAACACACACACACACACACACACACACACACACACACACACCTCCACGAAGGCATTTGTCGTGGCACACAGCTAGTGATGATACAGCCACGTTTGTGTATTATCTGCAGTTCCCGCACCTTGATAACACTATGATTGTAGGAGACACGAGAAAAATATTACAGAAGCATCTAGCCATCACTCGGGTCTGCCCATCACGCCATCACACCACCAGTGATAACAATAGGAACAGCCAGCATATTGTTTCCACGTGTAGCAGTGCAGGTAAAAACATATCGAAGCATTTTGAACGGCAGGTACACTTACATATATCGCTTAAAGTACATAGGTTAAGTGAACATGTGTGGTGCATTAGTCACTGGTGGAAAAAGAGGCACCATGAAACACGTTGAAGGTGAAAGCACTAATGCACGAGTGAGTTAATTGAGGAAACGTTGCCTGGACTCAGTTAAAAGGCATCTCATTTTTTTTTTTTTTTTTACTACACTCGATACCTGTCAGTCTCTATTCATTTATATATTGTTCCCTGTTTCACGTCCATCGACACTCGCCAACTCCCTGTATCCTCAACATTATACTGTTCATTACCTTTTTTTAATCTTTTTTTCTTCCTCGAATGCTTCAGAGGAACGTAAAAAAATAAATAAATCTCTCCACTAGTTAATCTAAGCAAGGTAATGCGCTTTCTTTTCTCTCCCTCTCGTGCTGTGAAGAAATATGACGCGTTCTGCTCATCACTTTACCACACACTGTTGGTTATTCCTCACTCTGTTACTATAATATTTCTCTCTCTCTCTCTCTCTCTCTCTCTCTCTCTCTCTCTCTCTCTCTCTCTCTCTCTCTCTCTCTCTCTCTCTCTCTCTCCACTACTCATAAACTTTCCGGCCAGGGTTTTAAGCTGACATGAGTCGTTTAGAGAGAGAGAGAGAGAGAGAGAGAGAGAGAGAGAGAGAGAGTGTGTGTGTGTGTCGTGTGTGTGTGTGTGTGTGTGTGTGTGTGTGTGTGTGTGTGTGTGTGTGTGTGTGTGTGTGTGTGTAGATTCTGATATGCACAGAAAAAGCTTTTGTACCCAAGACATCCCTAAAAATATTACGCTGACCAGAATGGCGAGTTTTTCTTTTCTTTTCACTCTGTCTCATCCTTCTATGTTTGTATACAAATTGACAGAATTTTCACTGCTGTATATATTTACAGTAACTTTAATTTATTTTTTTTTTTTCATGCTTTAGGTGTATAAATTTATAGTAGCCATTAGTTTTTGTTCATTTCCTTCGGTATAGTAAATGATAAAAAAAGTCTCAAATGTTAATTTTCATGGAGATACCGAGGAAAATGGTATTCATTGTACCTATCCATTCACTTACAATATTCACTCTTGCATTAAACTATTCCTTACAGACTCCATTATTCATCAATCCTCTCATTTATTACAACTCAATTAGATACTTCACCAATAATTTCACGAATCCATTTCTCATTTCATCTGGACGCATATGTTTATTAATCAACGTATTATACTCACAGCTTCATTACAGTATTCATTTCCTCACACATTCCATCAAGTACGTGGCCCCACATACTCAATTTGTTACTTAATCAATTAGTCCAATTAGTCATAGGATTATTTCGCCTTCTCTCTTCAATAACTCGCGTCCTGTTCTCCTTTCTTTTTCATTTAACGGTTTAATTATTTCTGTCATGAAGAGAAAAGCCACGAGAACAAATGAAGGCCTTGAGGAAGCATTCATCTCATCTCGCCTCTTGATCATCTTTAGGAATGTGTGTGTGGGTAGAGGCGGATCTTCTCTCCCTCTCTCTCTCTCTCTCTCTCTCTCTCTCTCTCTCTCTCTCTCTCTCTCTCTCTGGTCTTCCGTTTAATTTTTCTTCTCGCCTTCTCTCTTGTCTTGCATCTAATCTTCACTTTCTCCTTCTCTCTCTCTCTCTCTCTCTCTCTCTCTCTCTCTCTCTCTCTCTCTCTCTCTCTCTCTCTCTCTCTCTCTCTCTCTCTCTCTTTTCTCTTGTCTTGCATCTGACCTTCACTTTCGCCTTTCTCTCTCTCTCTCTCTCTCTCTCTCTCTCTCTCTCTCTCTCTCTCTCTCTCTCTCTCTCTCTCTCTTGTTTCCCACCTTGTTTTCATTTACTCTTTTCCCTCTCTCGCTTTCGCCCTCTCCTCAGCGACCTTGCCATAACACACACACACACACACACACACACACACACACAGAGAGAGAGAGAGAGAGAGAGAGACGTTCAGGGTTTGTTAAATTTATTCCGTTCTTTCACATTCATTTATTCAGTGGGTAAAGTCTAATTATTCATTCATCAATACTCTTTCCCACAGCTTACTTTGTCCTATATATTCATTTACCCCTCCCTTTTTTTTTTTTTTTTTTGCCAGTCATAATTAGCCTTGCTTTATTCATTTTCCCTCCACAGAGAGAAAACTTTTCGTGTTATGCTGAATAGGAAAATGGGAGTCTTAATGGCATCCGTGGTCAGAAGAATTAATAATAAAAGGCATGGGATGGATTTTCTTCGTACCGTGAGCAAATAAAAAGTGAATCAGGACAAAACACATCAATCAAAAACAGGAGGGACAGAGAAAGAGGGGAAAAAATAAGGGAAGGTTATGAAGTCGGCAGCTAAAATGGGCATAATTCTGAGTACAAAACAACACACACACACACACACACACGCACACACGCACGCTATCAGTCTCTCCCCCCTCCACTTTCCCTCCCCCCAACTCTACATAATATGCTGGTTTGACATACAGCTAGTACCCCCTCACCTCTCCTCCTCCTCCACCTCCTCCTCCTCCTCCTCGTCCTCACTTCCCCGCCACAAATACACGCAAAAAATACAGAAATACCCACGACTCCACCTCTCAGTCCGCATGCCAACTTATACGAGTAAACTCAAATCACGTTGTACAGATGGTCATTATGCATGCCACGCAAGACTATAAACAAACACACACACACACACACACACACACACACAACAGATACTAGATAATGTACGAGAATTAATAACGCGGACTATATAAATAATTGTAATTACTAGAATCTATTAGCCAGTGCTCCTACTCGCCTCTGGGCATTTGTACACATAAATACGCGTCATACAAACTAATACATACGCACACACGTAGTTCATACATACATACATACATGCGTACATACATACATTCATACCGACAGAAAAGAGACAAATGAATAGATATGTAAATTCAACACAGAACTCCAATGTGCTACTTTCTCTTGAAAATGAAAACTGCATGCGCTCTCTCTCTCTCTCTCTCTCTCTCTCTCTCTCTCTCTCTCTCTCTCTCTCTCTCTCTCTCTCTCTCTCTCTCTCACCTTTTCCTTTCTCTCTTGCACTTTAACCTGTCTGGTTTGAAAATAAGACCCATACTATGTTTCCAAGTACTCTCTCTCTCTCTCTCTCTCTCTCTCTCTCTCTCTCTCTCTCTCTCTCTCTCTCCTCTCTCTCTCTCTCTCTCTCTCTCTCCTTATTTTTCTCTCAGACTTTTGAATTTTAACCTGTCCAGTTTAAAGAATAAGATCCATACTATATTTCCAGGTACTCTCTCTCTCTCTCTCTCTCTCTCTCTCTCTCTCTCTCTCTCTCTCTCTCTCTCTCTCTCTCTCTCTCTCTCTCTCTCTCTCTCTCTCTCTCTCTCATGCCTCTCCCTACACTCACACATACAGTGACGCATGTTTGCCACCACCACCACCACTATCACCACCACCACCATCACCACCACCACCACACTGTCGTAATGAGGCGAGGTAAGGATCTGGAGGTTTAGCAGCGAACCCAACAACTTAATATGTTTTGCCGCGATAACACTGAGGCACGAGACCAACCCATCAACTCCAGCCAGCATTGTTGAGCTCGGTGCGTGAACTCCACCCCAACCTCACACCACACCGACCTCAACTGACCTCCAGCCCCACAAGGTACGCATATTCTTGCCTCTAGAGACGTTTTGGGGCGTTTTCTCTGTAGTGCAATGATCCTAAAGTACATAACAGTACGTAAGAGTGTCCTATAGTGGAGGGTAGAGTGCTGGGTGAGGGTACACGCTATAAATCTACTGGGTGTATGAGAAATGCAAATGAGAGTTAGGGTCACCAACACGCAAACAGGGAAAGGCTCACCGCTTCACACCTCAGGAAAGATTCATGGGACAGTTATAAGTCTTGTGTTCTGAGCCGCTTTGTTGTTTCAGAAGGTCTCTTTGTAAAGGATTTAGAGATGATTACTCAGATTATCAAGGGTGCTTTTTTTTTCCATTGAGTCGTAAAAACACTGATGAAAACTAAATGATCTTACACTTGATCCTGTGGAAAGTGAAGAAATTAGGATGAAAAGTTTGGAAATCCTGCTTTTAACATTTATATTTGCATTTTAAAAGCATTTTGTTGCTTCATAAGGTCTATTTTCAAAGGCCTTAGTGATGATTGGTCAGGATATCAAAGGTGTTTTCCTAGTCATGAAAACCAGTGAAGAAAACCTTAATAACACATGGTAATCCTTGTGGAAGGTCACGATAGGAAGATGAAATGCTTCAGATTCCTGTTCTTATATCCACGGCGCCTTTAATCTGTATTCTGACGAGCTGGGGCTACACGAGATCGTCCTCCCCGCCTCACCTCACTTCTTCTCACCTCAGGAACCTTTACCTAACATTTGGACTTGTATTATAAAACGCTTTGTTGTCTCATAAAAAACTTTTTTTTTTCAAAGTCTTAGGGATGATAAGTTCCTAAGGGTGTTTCTCCCCTTCGAGACGTAAAAACACTGATGAAAATGAATTAACTTACACTAAACCCTGTGGCAAGTAAGAAGCTGAGGATGAACATTTTTGATATTCTATTCCTAGCATTTATATTTGTATTCTAGATTTTTTTTTTTGTATCATAATGACTATCAAGGCCGTTTTTCCCCATTGAGTCGTGAACACACTGATGAAAACTGAAATCACTTACATTAAACACTATGAAAAGTCAAGATATGAGAATGAAAAGCTTGAGACTCCTGTTCTTATCCCCACGGCGTCTTCACCGGGAGTGTGACGAGGTGCTACACGTCACGGGGGCCTTTCCTCGCCTCGTCACTCTTCCTTCCTCCATTCCCTGCCGTCTCGCTACCCTAACTCACCACCCGCATTACTAACTCAAGCCCCTTCCCTTCTGCACGTGTCCCTCCTCCTTCCTCACCGTTCCTTCCCCTCTTGTCTGCCCCAGTGACCCTCTTGTCGCGTCTACAAACAAGACAGAACGGTCCGGAAGAGAGGCCTGCTTCATCTTTCTCGTCCCTGCTCCGCCAACGTCCCTTCCTCCCTTCCTTCCCTCTCTCACTCTCTTCCTTTCCCTTCATTCTGTTCCCTTCTCTCTCCGCCTAAGACGACGCGGCACCTGCAAGAGTCTGGCTCGCTGATGTCTCTTTAATGTCCTGTACTTGATCCTGCATAAAATTGGCCATAAGCTGCCTTTTTAAACACTGCACTCGAGAACCTTCAGGTAAGATAAAGATGACCTTGTGAGGATAAAGCGAAGAGTACATTAATGGAAAATTAAAGTTACGTTCTTTAACACTGCACTCAGATTAATCTATGAATAAATAAATAAATAACAGAAATACTAATGGCAAAGATGACGCTATCAGAATAAAATAACATACACTTCGATGTGTTTTCTCTTTTTATTGAAGGTAAGTCAGCAAAGAAATAAGATATACTAATACTTACAATTCATCTCGATAGCACATACATTTTGATGCCCACGTTTTTTATTTCTTTATATTTTTTGATAATCAAGCCTAGAAATAACAAAACACACTAATACTCACAAACGTTTCATCCCGATAAAACTCGACCTGAACGTCACCCAAGCACAGGAGGCAAACGAAACAGCGTCACGATGAATAAACAACACGGCAGCGTCACCAAGGACTCCGCACATTCCCCAACACAGAGTTTCCCGACGGAGGCGCGGCAGCAGCATTAATAGGGGCACTAAACAGACGCACTAACTGACTGCAACAAAAACGCTTACTCGACGGAATGGGGATGGCCTGAATACCGCGTCAGATTAACATAAACAGACGTACAAACACAATTACGTTCTGTATCTCCCAGGGGTGTTTGCTCGGGAGTCGCGTTGCCGTTCCATCACCGCAGAAAAAAAAAAAAAAGTGGTTTAGATGAAAGAATCCCAGCTCTTGTCATAAAAGAGTTTAATTACCTAAATGCTCAGAAGTGCGTGAATGGGAGGCACTGGGCTATATTGTGAAATCTGTATAAAAGTAATTGAAAAAAAAATAATGAAAAAATAGGGAATGGTAGCTATATTTTCACGCATTTTGTAGTAATTGAAAAAAATGAAAAAGGGAAAGTGTAGTTATATGTTCACGCATTTTATAAACATTCTGGGATGGGCAGGGCGTGAGTGGGCGCGTGCGCGTAATTGTCTAACTCTGCTGACTTTACCAGGGAAGCGAGGGGGAATCTTAAAAAGCGGAGGAGGTAAAAGCTTCCACAAGGCAATGTTCTTGGTATTAAAGGCAATATTTCAACCTTAGTGAAAACGCTTGAATGTTACGGATATTCACCTCTTTAAGACTCCAGAACTCAGCAGACCATCAAAGAATATATGTTATGAAAATATTGAAATTCTGTCAGTAATTAGCATGTAAATCATTCTTTAAACAACACGCGTCTCCACTTAAAAAAAAATTAAGAAAATATAACAAGAAAAATGTGAATGTTTAATATAACGAGACAAAAGTTTCTACCATTTTGGATATTATTTTTTTTTAAACCTCCGATTTTACTTCTTTATTTTCACGAAGGCGTTACCAAAATAAAGATAAATAAAAAAATAAAATTAATAAATAAATAACTGTCTGGTAAACTTAATATTTTGACTGAACAATTTTAAAAAGACTGAAGCAAGAAAAGTCGACCAAACGTTTTCCACTTATTCCTCTCTCTCTCTCTCTCTCTCTCTCTCTCTCTCTCTCTCTCTCTCTCTCTCTCTCTCGTCGTGTGGCATCGTCGAGTGAGACGGAAAAAAAGAAAAGCAACAGGAAGGGTCTACGCTCTCTCAGTCATCGATCACTCTTACCCCACCCCTCCCCCCTTCTCTCTCTCTCTCTCTCTCTCTCTCTCTCTCTCTCTCTCTCTCTCTCTCTCTCTCTCTCTCTCTGCCGTTTTAAACTTTTAATCTGCACCAAAATTCTGCACAACAATATTTTGATAACCAAATATACTACATCACCCGCACAGTGCATTTTGAAACTCCCCCTCTCGCACTCTTTTGCTTTCATTCTGAGGCGAAGGGAAAAGACAATTTCAATATATTTAAGCTCTCAGTAATTTTTTCCCTCCCGGAGCCCTCCATGTACTGTAGTTTTACGCCCCACAGTAACGTGGCAAGTGTGGCGTGAGATTACAGTGGAACTCGAGCCGTTTCTCATGTCATGGACCCATTGGTGCTCTTCCGCGCTTTTTCTTCATCTAACAGAGAGTCGCATGGAAGGTTACGCTGCATTGGCAAGAATGAACCTAATCTTACCCACTCCGCCGGTTGAAGAGGCGGGAAAAAATGAGCTAAGTGTCCACTCCACCACTACTGTTTGGAATGTAAGCTCATACACCCGCTCCTCTCTCCACCTCTTGAATAGGCATCTACTCCCAACGCTGAATTAAACTCCATTTTCTTTCGCGAAGGAGACTGAGAGGGCGAGGGTTAAACAACAGCGTGGCAATGATGAATGTGCGTGCTTGTGCTGTCCCTGAGACTTGAAAACCCATTCAGAGAGCAGTGATAGAGTTAAATTGAGAGGAAAGAGGAATTAAAGAGATAGAAAAAAGCTGGTATCCCTAAAACACTATAAAAAAAACAGTGATATTGAGTGAAATTGATAGGAAAAAGGAATTAGAAAGGTAAAGAAAACTTGCTGTTCCTTAGCTTTAAAACGCCTTCAAAAAGCAGTGATATTGAGTGAAATCTGATAGGAAACAGGGCCTAGAGGAACTGAGAAAAGTTATTGTTCTTTAAAACACCTTAAAAATAGTGATATGGAGTGAGACAAATAAGAAACATAGGCTGGAAGAATAAAGGATGGCTGTCAGAATTTTCTCACTCTCACTCCTAACATCTTTGATTTCTTGACTGGTCCTCAAAATTTCACGTAAAACACAAAGGAAAATATTCTGAAACACTTCTGCGCCGCACTTTTACTACATTCAAAAGGCTTTAGCTGAAGTTTTACGCTTTTTTAAAGTGTTTTTTTCTTCTATTGTTATAGCGAGAGATTAACAAGATTACTACATTTTTAACTGGAGAAACACTCTTGAAAACCAGGGTAAGCATCTTTGTGACCTTTGAAAACAGTCATGGTGAGAGAGGAAAGCGTTTTAGAATACAGTGTCTCGCGTGCATCAAGTCATAGCTCTTTTAAGTTCCTCCTTCGATCCACGGACACTGGGGGAAGTCTTTGCTTCCTTCCCCCTGCGGCGCTCCCGTGTTGACTTTTGGGAACTTGCAGGGAGGGTGAGGATGATTCATTGAAGTGTATGCGAGTGGTGCACGTCTCTGATTATATACATTTATCGCATCAATCCTTCCGCTTGTCACAGGGAGAGTGCTGCCTGGATGAGTGTTTCGTGATTACTTTCTTTCATGTTCCCGTGTATCTGTTCAACTTCTTGCTTTTGTGTTTTATTTATTATTTATTTATTTATTTTTATTTATTTATTTTATTTATTTTTTTTATTTATTTATTTTTTTTTTTTTTTGTCTTTTATTAACTGTTATGTTTTCTTTTTCTCAATTGAAGTTTTCCTTTTACTCTGATGCTGCTTCTCTATTTTTTTTTTTTTTGTGTGTGTGTGTGTGTGTGATGCTTCCCCCGCTTGTATCGTTTCAAATTTCCGCTTTAGTTTTGATGTTATTGTTTTGTTTCCTTGATGCGAACTCCCTCTCATAAATCTAATGAGTTTTTTTTTCCCACTTTTAGTTTTAATGGCATTTCTACCTCATTTTATTCTCTCCATTACACTTGTTTTTTTTTTTTGTTTTTTTTTCGTGCTATAATTCTTTCATGTCCATGCGTAATTATTTAACTTCTCGCCTTAATGCTTATGTTATTCACTCTAATTGCACGTCATATTTTGTACATTTTCTTGTCTCATAATTCCCACGAGCGGCGCCTTGTAACCCGTTGCTGTACATTAAAGCAGCCAATAAATCAGTCTTGTTGTCCAGATTTCTACTCAGTTTGCTGTTTTATTTAGGTGCGTAATGATGCTTGGAGAAAGAATATATCTTGAGGGAAGGAAATATGAGAGCCAGACCCAGAGAGAGAGAGAGAGAGAGAGAGAGAGAGAGAGAGAGAGAGAGAGAGAGGGTACGACACACAGGAGAAAAATTAAACTAGAAATGCCAGAAGTCTCAAAAATTGACAAATCTCTTTCTCTCTCTCTCCCTCTCCCTCACTCTCGTGGGTTTCTGCACAAAATACTCAGCGTAAGCCTCATCAACTTCTGAATAATGCATCGCTATTGGATTTCGTTTCTAATTATATTTTGTCCCCGCCTGCAGATTTCGCCTTTTTGCCACCGGAGAGTAAAAGCCAAAATTCAGAGGAAATTACACAAAGAATATGACGTCCCTTGTTCCAGCCAGCCAGACGGTTCCCCAACTAGCGGCCGTACTGCTGGTGAGGTTAGAATAGTGGTAGTTAAGGCGATTTGAATACTGGTTGAGGTACTGTAATGGTTTAAGATGTGGTGAGTGGAGATGTTGCAGTATTGTGCGGTTAGGGTAATAGTTATAGTGGTGGTTAAGGAAATATGAGTGATTGGGCAGTTTGGTGTAGTGAGTGGCGTGAGTGGTAGAGGTATTGTGGTGGTTATTGATGTGGTGAGTGGAGGGGAGGTTACAATATTTTTGTGGTTAGTATAAGATACGGTGCGAGTGGTGATACATTGTGATACGGTGAGCAGATAATGGATTTAAACATGATCCAGGAAAAAAAGTGTACCGTGTTGTGTGTGTTGCGGTGTGGTATTGTGTGATAATGTGCGGTATATTGAGTGAAAAATACTTGAAACATATTGTAATCAGTGAAACGGTCGTGTGTTATAGGTAGTGTGATGGTGAGCTGTGGTGAGCTGTGGTGGTGTGGTGTGGTGACATTGGTTACAGTGCGTGGGGCTAACAGAAAAATGGGGTGAGGTATAAGGTACAGTAAGCAGGTGAGGAAAACGGATGAGGCGAGAAGCTGACAGGCAGAAATGGAGGAGGAGAGGGAGAGAGAGGAACGGAGAGAAATGGAGAGAACGGGAGTGAAGAAAGGAGACAAGGTAGGAAGGTAGGAAGGAAGAAAGGAAGGGAGGAAAGAGTGATGAGGTACAAAGCAGTGAGAACACCTTGAGTTTCTAAAGACCTAAGCAAGTGTTTCCTTTTATTCTTAGGAGTGGGACTTGACTGTTTGCTATAACGAGTGACAAACAAAGGCCAAAGAGGAGACGGGGAAGCAAACCTGAGGACCGTGCGACGAGCGGGAAGAGATGAAAAGAACACAACACGAAACGAAAAGATCGAGGATAGAATATGAAGTGAAAAATTATTAAAAAAATAACACACTCACTCTAGATCTAAGGAATAACACACACACACAAACACACACACTACCCAGACACGTACCGCTGTAATCTCTGCCGGAAGGCACAAACAAAGCACACACATTATTAACAACGTACGAGTCTGTTCCACGTGACCCAAAACAAAAAGTAAAAAACAAAAACATATTCAATTAAACTCCGACGCGAGGAGTAAAGAAGACATAATTAACTTCCTGTATCTACTCCCATAACACTCAAGTACATTTCGCGCAGTGGATAAGAAATAATAGAAACACTCGTAAACATTCACACGTTGCAGTAAATCCTAAAACAAGGCGGAAACGAGATAAAATTCCTTCGGTTTACCTACTACACCGCTGAAGTCCATTCCACGTGGTGCTGCAAAACCCACACGTGCTGTAAACACTCCGCCTTGTTTACACGTGGTGGGCGACAGCGGCAGTGCCCGAGGGAGTGACATGTGAGAGTTCGGGTGAAAGAGACACACACGCCACTTCGGATAACGGGAAAGAGCGCTCGCCTGTGATATGCCCTACTGTTTTTATAGGCACGCGGGTATCTTTTTTCCCTTTTCCCATGGCCGGCTGGAACAGGTCACCTCTGTTTGTTGTGTGACGAAAAGAATTTATGGTTATCACCGCCGTATCCATCGCGTGTGGGACCAGGTAGGGGAGTGGCACGGCGTGATACCGCCTCGCCTCGCGCCCTTGCGTTAATTCAATTTTATCTATATATGGTGGAAACGTATACATGCGAAAGGGAATCCATTTTTTTTATTACTAGGTGAGTAAAGTCGACGAGCTGCGCACCTTTATACACCTTTGGAAATACGACTAAACGTCAGGAATTCGCTTTCAAAAACGTGTATGTTGTTTTTCCTCTTTTACGCGTACCTCTGCGACTGTACACTAATTACACAGACGTCTATTTACGCTAAAAACACAACGCTCCTACGCTAATCATTCGTGTCAACAGTAGGAGATAGTTATAACAGCTCTATCATTTTTAATACAGCTAACACCTTCAATGCAGATTATTACAACACGTCAGTTCCCTCTGCACAAATCATCATCATTCCCTCCAGCTACATGACTGCAATTATTATAGTTCTTCACCGTTCATCCGTATTTTTAATCTTCTCTGTAAAGTTCCTGAAATTATGTACCTATTTTACATTCATCAAGCATTCCGAAGCTCGTGGTTTATATCTGTATTACTCTCTCTCTCTCTCTCTCTCTCTCTCTCTCTCTCTCTCTCTCTCTCTCTCTCTCTCTCTCTCTCTCTCTCTCTCTCTCTGGCATGGGAAATTCAAGCTAAGTCTCCCGGCAAAAATATCCTTGTGACCATTATAACATTTCGCACTGGCCTGACAACCTCACGGTAATGACGCGGTACTGATAAAGCGTGGGATGCCAGAGTGTGCCGCGGTAACTCCTCCACCTTGTATCTCAGCGTCCAGGCTCAAAGCGACGCAGTGGAGGTGATGCTGCAGCGGCTGTTATCTCCCCTCGCGTGGGTGATACTCGCTATCAACAACTTTCCATCGACACTGCCCTTCATTGCTGCACTTTTCTCTCCAACTCCGGCCTTCCCTTGGGTGGCCATTCACCACTATTTTCGTTTTTTTTTTTTTTTTTTACGCTATCCTCTTTTTTTTTTCCCTCTGCAATTTCTACCACTCGTTTCAGTATCTACCTCTTCCCGTGATTCTTTCCTTTCCTTTTTTTTTTTTTTCCGTCCCGACCGTCTCCTTTTTCACTATTCTTTCCTGTGCCTCCTATTCACATTCGTTTTTTATTTCTTCTCTCTTTCTCTTCTCTCCTTCCAGTCTACCTCACCATTTTTCTTCCAACTCGTTTCGGCTCCCATCAACATTTCTCTCTCCTTTTTTCTCTCTTTCTTTCCTTCTTTTGCTCCTTTCCATCTCCAGGGGCTAGTGATCTGCTGTAAGACTTTATATATACACAATACGTCTTCATATTCGGTACCAACTGGCATTCAGAACAGAAACCCAAGACACAGGAAAGGGACACGGATTTTCTTTTCAACCAGCGTGTTATCAAGAAGCAGATTTCAAAGAGCAAATATGAACGATTGTGAGAAATCTATCTGTTTTACGTAATCTAAGAGTCTGTGTATAGAGAGAGAGAGAGAGAGAGAGAGAGAGAGAGAGAGAGAGAGAGAGAGAGAGAGAGAGAGAGAGAGAGAGAGAGATTATTCCACGACCCAAAGATAATGCTAGCGAAGAAAGACTTGCCACGCTTCAACTGTATCAGAACAAAGCTAAATTTCATGCCATTATTTTTCAGTGTGAGATTAAGTGAAAATAATCCTGTTGCCTCGACTAGTGTAACTTTCTGAAGAGAGAGAGAGAGAGAGAGAGAGAGAGAGAGAGAGAGAGAGAGAGAGAGAGAGAGAGAGAGAGAGAGAGGGGGAGAGAGAGAAACAATAGACACATACGCACACACAGACAGAAACAAAGATACAATGTGGAAAGAAAGGAAAAGAAAGGAAAGAAAGAAAGAAAAGAAAGACAGAAAAAGAAAGAAAGAGAAAAAATGAAAGAGTGAAAGAAAGAATTCAAACAAAGGAGAGAAAGAAAAAGACAAGAAAGACAGCGAAAGAAAAGAGGAAAAGAAGAGGAAAGAAAGAAGCAAACAAAATAGCCTTACGCACAAAAGAAACGAAATAAGAGGAAAAAAAACAAAAAACAAAAAACATAAACAGAATAAAACACACACACACACACACAGGAGAATATCACTTAAATAAGGACCATGACAAATTTGAACCTCACCACTCCTCCCTTGATCCCCACAAGCTACACACACACACACACACACACACAGAACACAACACACACGCGGGTCCCTAAAATTATGCACACAATGTTGACTGTAATTTAGCTCAGCACCGCATCCTCCTTGCTAAATACCGAGGGGAGTTCTGAATGTGACTTAGTACGGCAGAGTCATATTCCATTCTCCTCCGATGTAATTGCTGCAAGGGAAGATGTATACATATTTCAATGGATCGACGGGAGTACGTATCTATCTGTCTGTGTCTGTGTCTATGTCTCTACTTGACTTTACATATATACAGGCATTCATTCCTCCGCGTATCTTCGTATTTATTTCTTTTTAAGAGACTTCTGAAGAATGAGGGAAAACTGGAGAGCAAGAGAGAGAGAGAGAGAGAGAGAGAGAGAGAGAGAGAGAGAGAGAGAGAGAGAGAGAGAGAGAACTGTATGAGAATATATACGTGCGTTCATGCGGTTAATTCTCTATCCATCTATCTATTGTTCTTTGGTATATATTGGAGAAATGAGGGAAGATTGGATATCGAGAGAGAGAGAGAGAGAGAGAGAGAGAGAGAGAGAGAGAGAGAGAGAGAGAGAGAGAGAGAGAGAGAGAGAGAGATATATACGAGAAGCAGACACCGCAATAACGTCGAAGGCAAGAGCGAAATACAAGCCACAATAACACACAAGAACTTGAGACAAAGCTCGTGCGTTCAGAATTAGATTAACAAATAATAATCACCTCCTTTACTTCTGCATACTATTCCTGCTCCTCCTGCTCCTCCTGCTCTTCCTCCACCACCACCACCACCACCACCTCCTCCTCCTCCTCCTCCTGTCTGCTCATTACCACCCACCGTGATCTCCCTTATCGCCTCCTTCTCCCCAAAACACCTCGTTAACACATGTGTTTTTCGGAGGGGTGAGCTTCGGTGTGTTGCGTCTCGCTGATGGTTTTAATGTAACCTTTGTGCTCACGGTTTCCTTCACTCAAGCAACACCCGTTCCTCTTGTGTCCCTTCCTCTCTCCCGATCTCACTCCTTTCTCTCTATCCTTCACTCTCCTTTCCTTGTTTTTACGTTTTCTCGTTTGCAGAAAAGGACATTATCTTGCTGAGAGAGAGAGAGAGAGAGAGAGAGAGAGAGTGTGTGTGTGTGTGTGTGTGGGTGGGTGTGCTCGAACGATAAAGATGTTCCTTAGTGTTTTATGTGGCTTATGTGGCGATGTAGAGCCTTTGATGTACATCGTTATTGTTATTATTATTACTTTTACTATTATTACTACTACAAAATTAAAACACACACACACACACACACACACACACACTCATAACGTCACTCCCACATTCATAACGAATCAAATAATAATAATGAATCAAATTTAGTTACATGAGCTACACTGATGAAGTTATTAGTGGCGTCTCTTTGAAAGTCTATCGGGGAAGAGAAAGGTTGTCCACTGGCAGAAACACTAATACGTTTCTTCTGCTTTGATAAATGATACAAACTTGTGAGGTAAGAAAAAATATGCTATAAAACTTGTAATCTCATAGGAGCGACCACCCTACTGTTAATTAACTTACAGGTACACTATTACCTTATTCATACACGTACAAAGGCACGATATCTCATAAATACGTTTTTCTCTTTCTTGATGTCACGGAAATTAAGTTAATGTGATAATGTAACTGTATATACGAAAATAAAGTTGTTTCTACTTTTTTTTTTTCCTCCTATTACGTACAGATACAAAAATATGTTTGTAATTACTCAGTGCATCAGGAAGTAATCAATTCTACCGTCACTTTTCCAAACACTAAACACTTAATGATTTGGAATGGACGCAAACACAGTGAAAAGAAAAGAAAGACAGGCAAGTTTTTTTTTTTTTTTCTCGTAAAATAATATAAAATCTTTAATAGCCATTTAAACCTTTTACCGACAAACATTTCTATCCCCATTCCAGGTACGTGTTTCAAGAGGATTACCAAATGGAAAAAAAAATATCGTGTGTAGTTGTATTTCGCAAAATAAGCATCGACCTTCATCATCACTTTAATATCGAAAAGGAATTATGAAAACTGATTCTAATATAACTTTACAAGCGGGAAAAAAATAAAGTATGGTATTAAAAGAAACAACACGCAACTTTAACATAACACCAAATTATCATTATTCTCTCTCTCTCTCTCTCTCTCTCTCTCTCTCTCTCTCTCTCTCTCTCTCTCTCTCTGCTCGCTCTTTTTTCTCTATCCTCTTCGTTAAGATGCTCAGTGAAGTCACGAATGTTAAGGCGACCGAGTTATTTTCATTTAGTTTCATTTGCAGAAGACGTAGAGCCATGAAATCTAAATGGATTCAAGTACTTTAAGGTAATGGTTCAGCAAGTCTCTCTCTCTCTCTCTCTCTCTCTCTCTCTCTCTCTCTCTCTCTCTCTCTCTCTCTCTCCCCCACACACACGGACGGTGAAGCGGAGAAGCGAGGCTGGGGCATGGTGGCGGTGCACGTGAGGTGTCCCCTGCTATCGGCTTCTATCGGTGCTAATCCTCTCACCCTGTTTGTTTACGTTCACCCGCATCAGCATCTCTCGCCGCTACGCCTCCATCATCCCTCGCGCCAAGCCTACACAGCGTCGGGTCTCAGCTGTGAGCAAACACCAGCAGGGCACGTGCTGCTGCTAACATTACGATCCATACTCTTTCATCCACATAGCCTTTGGAGTTAAGATCCCAACCCTTACGAGCAACCTTCATACGTGTTGTTGCTAACATTATGATCTATAGCCAGGCTCCGGTAATTCTTTCATTCCTACAGCCTTTGAATTTTAAGCTGATTCTTACGAGCGACCTTCATCCCCTACACTCAGTTAAATACCCGGTAGGAAATAAAACGTAACACTTCTTTGAATCTTACCCAACAACACTACGTATCTTGGGATATGTGGAAAGAAAAATAAACGGCAAAAAAAATATATGTTCTGGCGTCCTATTACGCTAACAACATTCGCCTGGAAAGGAGAAACATGGACGTACAGGGAAAGGAAAAGCAAGAAAAATGTATGTTTTGAACACGAGAACTGAACTTTTCCTTCCTTTCCTCAAGTTATCTCCTCCATTAAATTGGCGCCCGAGGTACCGCCAATGACTTCCTCGCTGCTGGCGGGAAGAATACACCGAGAAGGAAACATTTTTAATATTCCGCAATATTTTTTTGCCCAATGCTAAGAGATGTGAATTGGATTATTAAAGAGGGGAAAGAAAACCTCCTCCGTTAAAAGCAACCTTATAATGAAGGCAAATAACCTTTTCTTAGTGAACCTCCATACACGACACTAAAAGATGCGAGCAAATCTTTCAAGGAGGAGGCAAGAGAATCACTGGAGCAATTATGACCTACTAACTCCGTACTAAAAGACACCACTGATTCTGTCAGAGGCAACGGAAGTTTACAGGAACAATTATGACAAAGTGAAGAAAAATAATCTAAATCACTAGATAAGGTAGCGAAATATTAGTTCCACGCTTTTCTTTCTCTAGAATGGAAATTAAAAAATATAATCAACTACAGAGGAGGGAAAACATCACAACAACTACCACTTCGATAAAAAGCATCATGCTAGGAAACACAGGAAATCTTTTTTTTTATTTCCTTATATTTCTACAGCTTATATAAAAAGCTTATATAAAAAAGAAGATATAAATCAAGTTATGAGAGAGGAAGGAGAACATAACAGACAACTGGTATTTATACACACAACGAAGAACGAATACATACTAGGAAACAGGAGAACAAAACCTTTATTTTCTCTCTCTTTTTTTCAGTTACATTTCCAGAGGCAGGAGATATAAACACAGTACATTAAAGAGGAGGGAGGAGACGACAATAGCAACGGCGACTTGCGGTACACATATTGAAGGAAGCACACTGTCCCGGCAGCAGAACAAATGCGTAGTGTGAATACTTATAAAACGTATGAAGTCCGCTGGGTGCTGCTTGCAAGAAAGAAAACGGGATCGCGGCCACTCGAGGCAACCACACGTTGTTAATTTTTCATACAAAGTGGCGAAGTGTTTTCCTCCACGACCAAGTATTACATTAACTTTACACTCATGCACCTGTGTGAGAAGGATGGCGGGAGTTCAAAGGCTTAGTGAAGGGATGAGAGGAAGGAAGCAAGGAAACGAGGCGAGTAAGTTTTCAGGTGCTAAGGAGAGACTTAACAAAGACAATGAAGAAGATTATCAACAAATGTGCGTGTTTTACAACTAAGTCATTATCCTGAGAGATTATTCACCTGATAATGAACACAGTGAAACGTTATAAATGAAGTAAATGTTGTTTTTTTCTAAGGGAATTCAGTCTTGAAATGCACGAAATGAAACCTCAAAAAAAAAAAAAAAGTTGAATTGAATAACATAAAATTTTGAAATGAGCAGAAAAGTGACAAATTCTAAAATATGCACGAAAATGACAAGAAATGGAAATAAAAATAAAAGCTATTCCAAAAACATATCAAAAGGACAACTCTCGAAGCACTTACAATAACAAAAATATAAAGACTTCACCATAAAAATACTTATCCAAAAATGACAACTCTCAAAACACTTACAGTAACAAAAGAATAAAGAGCTAAACCTAAAAATACTTACACAGAGAAATGACAACTTTCCCCTGAAGAAAAACGCACGCTGGTCAAGGACACGACACAATAAAGAAAGAAATGCAAATACCATTGGAGCGAAGCACCTCACGTGGGATGGGTAAAAAAGGAGGACCATTGCTGCAACAACACGGCGGTGGAACACGAGCACCGCCCTGATGGAGATGGAGAAGCAAGAGACGCCAAGGAAAAACTGACGGAGGCTTCATTCTGCTAAAACTCGATGCTTGTGTTGCAAGTACGAGTCTTCGTGTGTGTATGCGTGCGTGCGTGTGCGTACATATGTGTGTTTGTTATTTTCCCCTTCCTGGGCCATGTTAAACACCATCTCTTCCTCATTTTTCTATTGATAGACGTGTATGGTTAATTTTTCTACCACTTTCACTTTCCTTCCATCCTCAGGTTCATGCAAGCTTAAGACAACATACAGGCAGCGCACAAGCCCCACTAGCACCCGAGATAAGGCCGGTGCTAAATGCAAGGTGCGGTTAGGTGCCTTTCATACCACCTAGCGACAGTGGCATGAAATCTTACATATTAAACCTTTCTCCTAAAATTTTGTAAGGAGGAAGGAGGTCAAATAATGTTCTTGTCCCGCTGGTAATGGCTTCAGCAGGACCACCAACCAGTATTATACAGTAGGATGCGCGTGTTCTTGCCCTCCTCAGCCAGACAACTTCATCTCTCCCTCTTTTTATCTATAAACCTCAGTATGTGTGGTTGTCTGACTGCCCACCCAACACTTTTCACTTTCTTACTTTCCTCCACTAGACAAACCCATCTTTCTTTTATTTTTGCCCATAAATGTTAGTGGATGCGGGTGACTAAGTGTCTAACAGTTACTCACTGGTTAGTTTTTATTATTCTTTACCAGATAAACTCATATTTCTTCCTTTTTATCTGTAGTTTTTGGAAAAGGATGTGTGGCTACGTACCAACTTCATCTTTCTTCATTTTTACCTATAAATGCTAGTGAGTGAAGGCGCCTGACTCACCCACCAGATACTCATTCTTACTTTCCTCCACCAGCTAACCTCATCTTTCCTCCTTTTTACGTGTAAATGTTGGTGAGCGAGGACGCCTAACGACCTAACAGCTCTCCATGCACACCTACACCTTTCCTGCAGACAGATGGGTGGGTAGGACTATTACTTCCAGCTCTACATACGTGGGTGTTTGTGCAAGAGTAAGATAGTGCTTCAGATGCGTTGATTTGCGTGGTCGAGGTGAAGCACGGGGTTCTCTGGCGCTGTGCTGAGTACTTCGAGTGGCTTGAGGAACCAGGTCTCCTCTGAGGTAAGCCAACAGGATGGCGCGGAAAAGTATTGCGTGACCTACAGACGCGGTGTTACTCGTGAGAGAGTTATATGTTTGTACGAACTTGCTCCTTTCACCGTGTTTGTGAGTATGTGTGTTTATGTCTTGTGCTTGAATCAGGCCTTTGACACAGCCTTTCAAGTTATTGTGCAGGAAGAGTTCTTATCCATTTTAAGCTTCTTCAAAGGATCAGTGAACTTTAATTAAGCTGAGAACCTAAATTTGGACTTTTCATTAAATCTCTGATTCGTGAGAGACGTATTTGCATTCTTACTCAGGTGCATTATGAGTTTTAAATAGAATTTTGTGGATTTTGGGACGAAAAACCGGCAAATTTCAGACCTTGCATGAAGTCTGTCATTGCTGAAGGACACGTTTGCAATCTCCCTCAAAGTGCACCACGAGTCTTAAACAGTTATTACTCTCGTGACATTTCCTCCGTCGAGACTTGAGGCACGCCAGGAAGATACATATTTATCCCTCAAAGTCATAAAGTCTGCGATTGCTGAAGGACGCTTTTGCAGAATTAAATCAACTGCATTATGAGACTTAAACACTCTTCCTCCGAGACAACAGTTCCCTGTAGAGTTTCGAGGCAAGCCAGAATGATAATTATACCTGGCATTCATAAATAATCTGCTGGAGAAGGACGTATCTGCATTCAAATTCATCAGCATTATGAGCCTTAAGCAGTATTTCTTTCGAGACAAGAGTTCCCTGTGGAGTCTTGAGGCGAGTCTGCAAGATATTGATCAGTGGAACTCATGAGAAACCAAAACGACAAACTCTCTGATTGTTGAAGGACCTATTGGCAACATTATCTAATTGCATTACAGGGTTTGAACAGAATAATTCCTCCGAGATATTTTCTTTGTAGGAATTAAAATTTAGTTTATTTATTCCTGGAGTTCATAAGGCCTTCAAACAGCTTCCTGATTGATAAAAATGTATTTGCAATCTAATTTGGCCGCATAATGGATCTTAAACAGAAAACTTCAAGACAACCCTTCCCGCAGTATTTTTCTTTTATTCACCAGAATTCATAAAGTGACCAAAAAGCAACTTTGATTAATAAAGAACACGCTTGCAATCTAATTTGGCTGCATAATGATCTTACACAGAACTCCTTTGAGACAACTTAGAGACATCTTTCCTATAGAATTTCAAGGCTGGTCCATGATATTCATTCCTGGAGTTCATAACGCGATAAAAAAGATAAAAAAGTAAAAATAAAAATAAAGTTCTTACCGATAAAGAACACATTTACAATCTTACCTGTCTGCATTATGGGCCTCAACAGAATTCCTTGAAGACAAACCTTGCCAGTTAGAGTCTCAAGGCAGATCAGAAAGATATCTCTGGAATTCATAAAATAATAAAGAACTAGCTTTTTTACTAACATATACAACATTTACAATATCATTCAGCTGCATTACGGGTCCTTAATAGAATTCCTTGGAGACAACCTTTGCCGTAGTGTTCCAAGGCAGGTCTGGGAGATATTTATCCTTGGGGTTCATGAGGCCGCCATAAACACAGGACAAAACACGACCACCTGAGAGGCACCGGTATGGTTGAAGGAGGAGGAGGAGGAGGAGGAGGCAAGACAAGGACAGCTGGCGACGGTGGGAGGCGCGGCGTATCATAAAGTAAGCCTGCTCATCATTAAGTGTGTCCTATTAATAATGGGAGGGCGGCTGGTGGAATATTAATGAGGGTCATGTCCACAGAGTTTAGGATGTTATTAAGGTCACAGAGATAAACGAGAGTAGCGTTAATGATCGCTCTAATGTGCTCAAAGTGGGTGCCATTGTAGTGTGTCTGCAGCTGTGGTGAAATGTTGCCTTCCTCAGACCCACTTAACATCCGAATCCGAGTCTCTTTACTCGAACGCAAGGGAAAATCAACCGGACTAATTTGCATACGTTAATTTCTCCCGCATACTAATTATTCCTAAACTCATAAATCAACGCTACTGGGAAATCATGGCCACAGTGACTAAGAGCAAAGGAATTTCCGTCATTTCACTCCACAAAGAAAGCCATTTTCCTTTAGGTCCTTCATTCCGCTACTTAACTTCCAGACAACTTAATCACACACTTAATTGGTTCACATGCTTGGTGGTCCTCTTGCTAAGGGAGGCAATTAGTCCTTGATTATGATGTAAACAGACAAGTATTTATTGTGTTCTGGGGCCTGGTGTGTCTCCGTGTGTGTGTGTGTGTGTGTGTTTGTGTGTGTGGGAAGCATTGCCACGCGCCAATCCTGAGACGTGCAGCAGAGGGCAAGAGAAGCAAGGGAAGCAAGGTAGTAAAGCGTAATAAACGATGGAAACCCTTATTGGGATCTGCCAGGATTGTGTCCAGATTACAGCGGAACAGATAGGCGTATAACTGAATATCCCCTCTCTCTCTCTCTCTCTCTCTCTCTCTCTCTCTCTCTCTCTCTCTCTCTCTCTCTCTCTCTCTCTCTACTTCATTAATAATTCTTGAGTTGCGTTTTATTTTTGTGTAAGTATTTTTTTCTTCTGTTCTTTCCTTCTGTTTCATTCTTTACTGATCTTTTTTTTTTTGTTTCTTTCCTTGTTTTATTATTCCACCCATTCCTTCCCCACACCTCTCTCTCTCTCTCTCTCTCTCTCTCTCTCTCTCTCTCTCTCTCTCTCTCTCTCTCTCTCTCTCTCTCTCTCTCTCTCTCTCTCTTTCTGAAATCCTCACTCAAATCGTCTATCCTTCCAAACCTCAATCCTCTTTCTCTTCCTTCCTTCTTTACCTCCCTTCCTTTTTTAAACCCTTATCTTCCTCCTTTTCTCAATTCTCTTTCCCCTTTTCCCCTTTCCTCCTTCTAATCCACCCTCTTTCCTCTCCTCCCTGAAGCCATCCTCTCTCTCTCTCTCTCTCTCTCTCTCTCTCTCTCTCTCTCTCTCTCTCTCTCTCTCTCTGGTAATAACTCCACTGAAAAAAGCATGCAAGAAAGCTTAATTCACAGCCTTTTAAGGAACGTCGCTCGGAGAATTCACAATGGCAACACTGAAAGATTATTGTAACTAAGGGCGGGCCAAAAATGGTGGACTCAAAACAGTAGGAACAATTCAGGCACATGCGAGGTACGTTGAGAGAGAGAGAGAGAGAGAGAGAGAGAGAGAGAGAGAGAGAGAGAGAGAGAGAGAGAGAGAGAGAGAGAGAGAGAGAGAGAGGGTGGGGAATGGGAGGAAATACTAAAGAAAGAAGAACAGAAAAATATGACCAGAAAGGAAAGAAATACGTAGAAAGAGAGAACAAAAGAGGAAAAGCACACACCTCTCAAGAATTATCAGCGAGAGAGCGACTGAAAACAGGAACGATAAAGTCAGAAAAAAGACACTGATGCGGAGAAACACAGGAGGAGGAAAGACAAAGGTAAACAGAAGGACAGAAAGACAGAAGACGAATGACACACTTGAAAAGGTGAGGCGTATTTAATGATTTGGAAGCATCAATACTGAAGCAAGACCAACCCACTCACTAACTGTTGGACGAAGCAGGAGGTAGTAACACTCTTGACTGTATACATCACTGAGAATATCGTGTGTGTGTGTGTGTGTGTGTGTGTGTGTGTGTGTGTGTGTGTGAATACGTAAGAAAGTATATGAATGAATGGGATAAGTATTACCTATATGAATATTATTTATGATGAGTATTGACAGTTATTCATATTGGTTGCAGTTTAATTCTTTGTTTTCTCTCATTCTTTTTCCTTCCTCTTACGGAAACGGCTTTAGATCAGCGCAGGAGTGGAGGACTGAAGTAATATTGTTTGGCAGTGGAAAGGTTTACTGAAATGACGTTGAAAATGACAAGTGGAAAAATATTAAAAACTCATAAATAAAAAAAATAGATAAATAAATAAAGTCGTCACATCATTTATTCGCCTACTGCTTAATCACTCAAATCAAAAGAAAACGAGAGAATTTTTAGGCTCTCCTACCATGTAATCGAGCCCACGTGGAACCTAGGAAACACGAACACACACACAGAAACGACATTTTGATTTAGAACACGCATCACATTGCAGAAGCCTCACAAACCGGCGTCCCAGAGCACAAGTCCAGAATGTATGACACGAACAAAGACATTTTTTTTCCCCCCACACACACACCCCTCTGTCCCTGCCTCAGACTCTGCCTCAGCCTCTCCCTCTGCCTCTGTCTCTGTCTCCCTCTTGCGGTGCGTGTCGGCCGAACAGTCTGCATTTGGTATTCCGGGGCAAGATACTGGAACCAACTTGCATCTGCTTTATGTATTCCGTCGATGCAGACCACGCCAGGCACAAAAAAGACCGCGACGCTAGTACAACACAAGAAAGCAACGCGTCCACTCTAACTTCGCCTCGGGGTACGAAACGCGGCTGTAACTTCCCCGTAAGAGCGAAGTATACGAGAAGTTACTTGCCTAATGAAAGGAAGGAGGGTCTGGCAAGCATTAGCATTCCGGATCAATCTCCAAACTCTACTACGTAAAGTGCAATTAATTCTGTATCAATAATTCGTCTACACGAGAGGGAACACGAGAGGTCCGGATTAATTCCAATACTGCTACGGATGGATTCACCTGAAGAGGAAGCCCACCTGAGCCCAAGTCCTCGTCACAACACAGTTAATCAGTTAACACGGGTCGTTAGTCACGCTTTGCTTGAAAAAAAAATATTTTTTTTTTATTTTTCTTTTATTTGTTCATTGAAGTTGATTACAGTCTTTTCTTTCAGTGATTTCTCTCTCTCTCTCTCTCTCTCTCTCTCTCTCTCTCTCTCTCTCTCTCTCTCTCTCTCTCTCTCTCTCTCTCTCTCTCTCTCTCTCCCTAACGTGCGCGTTTGTTCAGCTCGATCTGCTGGAAACGAGAAGATACGAACAAACACACACACACACACACACACACACACACACACACACACACACACCAAAACAAAACAAAACAAAGCAAAACAAAACAAAACAAAGGCAGGCAGAAAGTAAGAAAGAACGTAGAAAAAAGAATTACACAAAAACATTTGCCACACAAATCTTATGGTCCGCACGAAGTGGTCTGCACCTAAACCTGGTTAGGAGAGAGAGAGAGAGAGAGAGAGAGAGAGAGAGAGAGAGAGAGAGAGAGAGAGAGAGAGAGAGAGAGAGAGAGAGAGAGAGAGAGAGAGAGAGAGAGAGAGAGAGAGAGAGAGCGCGCGGAAAGTGGTATTATATATTTATCTTCATTATTATCGTTAACATTTGCATGACAAAACCCAGATAATGCAGTTCACTTTACCGAAAATTATTCATTCTTCATACCATCCATTTGTATATTAACACGATAAAAGAGACAAGCCAAGGACAACAAAAGGGAAACACAGGTGGGAGGGAGGAACAATGACGCAAGACTGCAATACTTTGTGAGATCGAAGACAATTATTTATGTAAGAAATTAAATAGACAAATAATTATGGCTTCCTACATATTCAGAAGAGAAGTGAGAATGTACCTCCTAACCTCGACACACTCTGGAGAATCGTACTCAAGTGTACAAAAAAGTTCCGTACATAATAGAAAGTCATGTGGGAGATGAGTCAACTGACGGAGACGACACAGAACTCCCACATTCATGGAAGGTGATTTTATCATGAAGTGACACATGAAAATTCTAGTTAGGGTTCATAGAATGAGAGATCTTCAATGAGTTATTAACTTGGGAAAATATACATAAAGTCGTTTTGTGGCCTTAATGTTGATTAATCGAACACTTAATAGTTTGAACAACGTTGGCAACAGACGGACTCGTCACAGAACTCCCAGATTCAAGGAAGCTAATTTAGCATGAAGTGAGAGATGCTGCCTAAAACAACAAACAGAGCGAAAGAAAGGCCCACTTAAAAGAAACGTCAAAAGGATCTTCCAAAATTGGAGGATAAGTGTCTTGAAACCTCCCTCTTGGCAAAAGTTCAAGTCATAGGAAGGAGAAAACAGAAGCAGGCAGGGAGTTCCAGAGTTTAGGATTTAATTTTCATAGCATAAGAGATCGTGGATTAATAAATAAGGAGACATGCATGTGAAGTCGTTTCGTGAGTGAAAAAGATGAGGAACTGAACTTTTAGGACTGAACATACCTACTTTAGCTGAGATACAAAGGGCAACATTCAGGGAGTCTTGAGCGCCCCTCAGCACAGCCTCAAGTGCCTCTCGGGGCGTTTGTTGTGGTAATGGCAGGTGTCTGGGTGTCTGGCCGCCTCCTGCCAAGACTACGGAGTGTCTATAAAAAGGAACTATAAAACCACAGACCGTTTACTTTTGTGGCTTTCACGTTTTCTCATCCTGAACTTCTTTTCGTTGTTTTACGTTCGGTTTAGAATATCCGGAATGGAAACAAATATACAATACAGTTTTCTACATATGAATCCAACGAAATCTGTCCTTTCTCGTGAGTTGAAGTTCAAGCTTCATTTCAACCTATCTGAAATTTTCCATAGAATGTATAAAATGCGGAGGTGATTACCAAAATTTGTCCTTTCTCGTGAAGCGAAGTTTAAACATGATCACAACAATCCAAATTTCCTATAACACGTAAAAAAAGGAATAAAAAATAACGTTGATTACCAAAATCTTTACAGAACTGATTAACGCGGGGAGTTTTAAATATGGTGGCTTATTTTCGCTTTATTTTCGTCATTTCACCTCACTCATTTCAAAGGAGCAAGTTTAATACACTTCTGAGTCCATTCGTGTCAGGTGAAATCAGTGGGGCTTGTTTTTGTCTTGTGATAGTGACAGGAAAGGTGTTTGGGAGGGATGGATGGATTTCAATATTACGCACTGAGACCCTTCTCTGTGTGTGTGTGTGTGTGTGTATGTGTGTCAAGGGAGTCTGTGTGAGTGCACTTTCCCATGACTCAAACAGACACATCCTCCTCCTCCTCCTCCTCCTCCTCCTCCTCTTCCTCCTTCTCCTCCTCCTCCTTGTCCTTTTCCTCCTCCTCCTCCTCCTCCTCCTCCTCCTTGTCCTTTTCCTCCTCCTCCTCCTCCTCCTCCTCCTCCTCCTCCTCCTCCTCCTCCTCATCCCTCCATCTCTCTCAGCAGCATCTCTTTTCTTTTCTCCTCTTTTTTTTTCCTTTTCCTTACTTCCTTCCTCCTCCTCCTCCTCCTCTTATTCCCTTCCTCCCTCAGTGTGCAACGTGTCTAATGAAAACACTTCAGCGTCTCGTATTGTATAAAAATTATTACAACAAAACACCTCAACACGTGTATGAAAAAAACAGAGAATACAAATTAGTGTCAAGTATTTCAACACGGCACAAAAATGTGAAGATTCTCGATAAAAAAAATAAATAAATAAATTATATATATATATATATATATATATATATATATATATATATATATATATATATATATATATATATATATATATATATATATATATATATATGATTTGATTAAGAAGTGGCGCAGTGCTCAGCGAAAGCGTGTGTGTTTTTAATGATGTTGATAATGAAGATAGTGATAGTAATAATAATAATAATAATAATAATAATAATAATAATAATAATAATAATAATAATAATAATAATAATAATCAGAACAAGAACAACAACAACAACAACACGAACAACAAGAATAAGAACAAGAAACTAGAAAAACAAATATATCGCATCAAAAATCTTTACAAATGAAACACTGCAACAATTTCCTCAACATAACATATTCATTGACATTTACAAGGGCAAAATAAAAAAATAAAATAAAAAAAACTCACATGACATTCTGATACACCGTGCATGAAAACTCTAGCATACTAAAAAGAAAAAAAAATGAACAAACAATAAAAACTAATTGACATTTAGAAATCAGTAGAAAATTCAGATAAAAGAGAAAAATCATAATATCAACTGCATACGTACACACATATATATATTAAAAAAAAAAAAGACAAAGAAAAAAGATCAGCATGAAGAAAGAAAAAAACTGAATTAGAGCGGACAAATTTCTACACTTAAAAAAAATATAAAAAAAAATGAAAGACGAGAAAAGAGAAATAAAAAAGAGAGAGAGAGATTATAGCGACCGAATCCCATCTTTTATTTCGTCATTTCACCGTAATTTCTCCACAGGGAAAAGCTTAACTCACCATTTTTCAAGTCAATTCCTGTCGTAAAAATACCGACAAGCGTAACAGATACACAAAATAGTAGAGACAACAGTTATATGGTTTAGAAAAGTCATGAAAAATATTACAAAACACATATTCCAAAATTATGTTGGCAATTTCTAAAATATAACTAAGTAAAAAAAACATTAAAAGAGCAAAAGGAAATAATTAAAAGATCTAACCAAAACACATATTTTAATTAAAGTTGACATTTACTAACACGACAAACAAAAAACAAATCCATACAACGCAGGGCAGAGAGAGAGAGAGAGAGAGAGAGAGAGAGAGAGAGAGAGAGAGAGAGAGAGAGAGAGAGAGAGAGAGAGAGAGAGAGAGAGAGAGAGAGAGAGAGAGAGAGAGAGAGAGAGAGAGAGAGAAAGGGACACCATAACAATCTAACTAAAACACACAGACACACACACACACACACACTAAACCGAGGCTGACAATTCCTAACACGTAAAAAAAAAAAAAAAAAAAAAAGTAGGCCAAAAAAACGAAAAAAAATCATTAAAAACCTAACCAAAACACACTAAACTAAGACTGACAATTCCTAACACGTCAGAAAAACACGACACCCATAAAGAGCAGGTATCCAGAGAGGCATGATCGAGGACGCACCATAATCACGCACGTAAAGTTGGACCGGGACTTAAGGGTGAAGGTTTGGATACGGCTGTAAGTGAACCGGGACAAAGCGAGCCTCTTTACGGCGTCCATTCCGGCTCATGAGGACATTCTCTTTTATAACTCTCACGGGAAGGAAAAGAAATATAAGAAAAAAAAAAAAAAGTACGTAGGAGGCACCAACACCAGCACCGCCGCCAGCACCAGCAGGAGCACCACCACCAGCGCCACCAGCACCAGCACCGGTTCTCTGGTTCCCTCGGTGAGAACAGAAAGAAGTTTTAGACTAGACGGTTCATTTTTCTGTCCTAGATTTACGTTTCTGTTTCTTTCGTGCTTGTTTTTCCTCGTACTTTTTCTTTTTTTTATAGTTTCGTTAATTTATCTACTCTTTTTCGCTGTCTTATTTCAACTCCAGTCAGACGAGATTTTTATTTATTTTTCTTTTTGTCCTAGATTCACGTTTGTCTTACTCTCATTACATTTATTTTTTGCTTGTCTTGTATATATATTCCATTAGTTTATCAGCTCTTTTCTACGTTCTATTTTAACTCCAGGCGGACGAGACGATATTTTTATTTCAGTCTTAGATTTATGTTTGTGTTTCTCGCGCATCTGTTTTCTCTCACGGTAATTTTGATGTTATTCTGTTAAGTTTTCTGCTGTTTATCTCTAAGTCCTCTTTAACCTCCAGATGTGAAACTTTTTTTTTTTCTCTTGGAATGACGTAAATGTTTCGCATTCATCTATTTTCGCACAGTTTTATTTATTTCATTAATTCACGTGCAATTTATCAATGTATTCTTCTTAATAGTCTGTCAAGTTACATTTGATATTTTTATGCACTTAGTCCTACCGTTTTAAATTTGCCACTATTTTCATGTATACACTGTTAATTTATTCTTAATTCCTCGCATGGAAGTAAAACCGAAAATCTTAACACTGACAATTATAACAGTGCTTTTCGTGCAAAATTTATCAAGTTACCTGCAGAGAGAGAGAGAAAAAAAAGAATTCTCTATTTAGCTTTCCCCAGACTTTCCTCTTTATGGAGCGAGAATAGAAGGCATTTTTTCATCCTTCATTATTTTCTATCCAGCCATTCTCCTGCCTGCAATTGTTCCAACTACAAAAAAATAAGGCGAATTTGTATAGCATCAAAGGGTCGGGGAAACACAGGAGACGTAGCGAGGTAGCACAGTAAGGAGGCTCGAAGCTTGCGCGGCTCGTTTTCTCCCTGCCTCTCTCTCTGGACTCGAAAGAGACAGTGTTGACCTTGGAGGCGCGACACAACAGCGGGCGGGAGGGTGACAGGCGAGACATTGCAAAATATTATGTTTTCCTTTGCCAGTGTTCCCCTCTTATTCATTCCGCCACCAAATTGCTCCTCGTCAGTTCCCCGTTGCACTTTCGCTGTGAGAAATACCAGTGTCGTTTTAATAAACCCCAGTTGTTGATAATTCACAGCGATCGTTCACAGTTCTCTTCGTAAAATGGCGTGGGGGGGAAAAATAATAGAGCTTTCAGGTTCGCATACAATATTGAGTGCCGACGGAGGTTCTCTTTTCATTACGAGGCACATGCGCATGAAGACTAAAGCTGGGGAGGGAGGTACAAGAGAAGACATTGCGCGAGTTTACGAGTGTGGCTCCGTGTGTTTATTCCAAGCACAAATCCACACCCGTATTTCCAAAATGGTATTCAGGGGACTTCATTCAGGCGAGTGGCGTTGGTAGTGCTGCGCGACTCACCTCCAGATAATGAACACAGTGGCTAGCGGCCTCTAAGTTACCTTCTACTATCTTCCTCCCTTTCTCCCTTTCTCTCACTCCCTTTCCCTTATCTTTCCCTCCTCCCTATTCCCTCCTCGTCTCCCTCTCCCTCCCTTTCTCCACTGCTTCCCTTCTCTCTCCACGTATTCTCGTCTACTCATGTTATCTCCGTCTCCTCTTCCTCCCCTCTCCGTCCTCTTTACCCTCTCATATGCTCCGCTCTTCCCTCATTCTTCCTCCTTTCCTTTCTCTTTCCCCCGCTCCTCTTGCCCTTTGCTCTCTTCCCTCCCAATTATGCTTTCATTATTCCTCGTCTCTCTCCTCCCTCTGTTCTGTTATCACTCTCCCTCATTTCCCTTTTCTTCTTAACCTCACCTTCCTTCTCTCTCTGCCTCTTCCTACTTTACTCTCCTCTATTTGCTTCCTTTTCTCGTCAGTCACTCTCTTCCTCGTTTCTCCTCCTTCCGTCCCTTCTTCTCCTCCCCCTCCTTTATTCTCTGCTCCCTCCTCCTTTACTCCCTTCTGTTTGTTTCCTTCCCTCATTTGTTTGTCGCTTTGCTTTCCCTCCCCTCTCCCTAACCACTCTTGTGACTCGCTGCGATGAAAAACACAATTATCTTACAAAATACTGATGCGTAAAACATACAAATTAAAGCGTGATGCTCAGTTAAAAGCCTGTCTATTTTCATCGAGTTTCATAGAAGGAAAAAGGCACGTGACGTCAGTTTAACAGATCATTTTGTATTCGTTAGACAAATGTTTGGATTCAGAAGGTGAGAAAACTTGGGGAGACGCAGATCTCTATTCTTTTAGCAGTTTTCTTCAGAGAGAGACGAGACAAAGGGATGGTTATAACAGTCCAATAAGATACTGAAAAGACTATACGAGAATTTATCGAATCTCAGAAGGAGACTTAAGTTATGGAAGGAAAAATAAAAAAATACCTCTCTTGTATTAGTTAAAGGGTTTTATGGGAAGATTACCAAGGTGAGGGAGGAGATAATTACGAGCTTAGCACCTGGTGAATGAGACCTGAGGGGACATGCAAGTGGAATGGAGTCTTGTGCAGGTGTGTTTGTCTGTTTGCTTACCTACTACTTATATTTTTTTGCAGGAATGAGTGAAGTTCCCCGTGTGTGTGTGTGTGTGTGTGTCTGTCAGGCACGGCTCACCCACCAATCTTATTTCATCTCTTCTTGATGTTTGTCATTGAATTATAGAGACAATTTTCTTCATGTACTAGCAAGAAAGTAAATATGAATAAAATGTAATGCAATGTAAAAAGTGGATTGTGGTCAGTTTCTATCGTTGTTTGTGTGTGTGTGTGTATGTGTGTGTAAGATTTGTCGCCCTGATAAGTAATGACGGCGTGACCCAGCGAAGCGAGAGGGACTCACTATTACGAACGTCGCCTGATAAACTCTGATTACCTCCTCCTTTAAAGAGAGTCTCGAGGATCAGGGTCTCGTGTGAGGCTTTGTGTACGACCTGGAAAATCACCTGATGTATTAAACTTAATTGGAAGGTGTATACTGATGTAGTGAATAAGAGGTTAAACTTTTATCAGCGGACTCTGACACGAAACTCGAGTAGCTTTGCAGAATACTGAGGAAACCCTTATTTTTTTCCTGTATCTTGTGGTTGATAATGATAGCAATGATAGTGCAATCTTGGGTGTTGGACGAGGAGTTATTTGCAGTTCTTGGATCTTGTTAGATTTTATAGATACGAGATGTAACGCGAAGTTCAGCTCGATAGACAGAAAATTAATAATGAACTTTTTAGGGTTAATATTTAATGATACAATGTCAGGTATCAGGTGAATCTTACTGCAGTTTTTTATTTTTATTTGACTGATACAAGACGAGTGGGGGGAAACAAACATAAAATGATGTGGAACATACGCAACATAATATTTTCTTTCTATATATTGTGATTAATACTAACAAAAGTTTCATGTATCATATAAATCTTGCTTTTTTTTTTCTTGAGCCTTATTAGAATTGCATAATAAGGAGACAATAGGAACGAATTCGGCTACATAAACGGAAAATCTTGCTGGGGAGACGTAACGTAATGGAATTTCTTTATATCTCGTGCTTAAAACTAATGACGCAATCTCAGACGTCACGTGAGTCTATTTGCACTTCTTGGATCTGGTTCAATGGGACCGATATAAGAAGAATGAGAGAAATACACAAACACACACACACACACAAAAAAAATACAATGAGGAATAGTCTAGAAAAAAAAAACTTTGATCTTGTGGTTATGAATAATAATAATTCAATCTAAAGTGTCACGTGAATCTAATTACATTTCTCGGATCTTAGTTTGTATTGGAGGTATGGATGAGACTCGATAAGATTAACCAGAAAATGACGCGGCCCTACGTAAACTAAGATTTTTTTTTTTTTTTTTGCTATCTTGTGGTTGGTAGTGATAAAACCATGCCAGGCATCACGTAAACCTGTTTGCACTTCCTGGATCTTGTCAAAAGTGGCTGATATGAGAAGATAAAAAACATGACTCGGTTAAACATGACAGGAAATGATTTGGAAGAGACGCATCCAAATAAACTTTTCTGCTGCTTTGTCTCTGCTGAATTTTGCTTCTTACTGGTTAAAGAGAATGGAATATGTCTGTCATAAAACAAAGAAGCGGATTGAAAAATATAAAATTGGTACGGACGTCGCAGATGAAGTAGATTTTCTATTATTTATGAAAAGAACATAAGAGCATCAGGTGTCAGTCTGTAAAAAAAACAAAAAAGGCTTACACATGGCGAGTCCTGTATGCATGCCAGCTGTGTTCCTCATGTATACAGCACACATAACGTTCTTTAAACCATAGACTCAGTATTAATGGTTGTCGAGTCAATAGGGAGTTTCATAAGATTAAGTAAATTATTGGACATGATAGGTTGATTTCAATAGCTAAGTTTTGTTCACTGATAGCCACGTGTTGGTCAGATCCAGCTTCCTTTAGTTCTTATGTTCTGAAGGCTTCTATCGTGTCTATACGTAATTACGTCAACATATTCATCGTCACCAGTTTATGATTCTGTTGTATGCTTCCCTCAACCTCAACTCATTTCTGTCAACTGCCGATCTACTTCCCACTACCCCCAAACAAAATTTCTCTCATCACTCCGTCTAGTCTTTTGTCTACTCTGCTTAGATGTACTGTCAGTTTTGTCCCATTCATCCATTACCTTATTCTACCTGCAATAACTAATTCAAGCGGTAACTTTTCTACTTTTCTTCATCATCTCTAATACATACTGAGATGCATATGCTCTTTTTCTTCATCCTTGTCATTTATGAGCAGAAAGACACGACCGAAACTAAATTGACAAACTCGATTGGCAACGTTTTTTACTCAACTTTTTTGGGGGGAGTGGTAATTAAGTGAACCTTTTTCATACAGTTTTTCGTCGCCCTTGACCCGTCTCATTTTCAAGTAAACAAAGTAAAAACAAAAAAAAAAAAAAAAGGAATGCAAGGAGGTGGCAGGTACGTGGCTGAATATGATGATCGTTATCCCCATCACCATCATCATCATCATCATCAGAATGAAATACAATGCAAGGATAGTCATGCATCTCCCGCTGGGACATAATCAATGAAGCAGCAACGAACACTAATGAAACGAAACACTAAACGCTGAAATGCTCCGAAGCTGACTGACTCGGAGCTTCGTTACCCGTGAATCCGCGTCATTTTTGCTCGTTAGGATATGACTGTCGCAAACACAGGCTTAGGGGAGGCGGGAATGAGAGAGACGGACTCAAAAGACGCGTTTCCACAGCAAGACTTACACGGAAATCACCACGGTGCCTCATACGCCGAGGTGGAATGGGGAGAAGAAGATGTCTCATTACAAATTGAGAGGTGCGTTCGAAGCATCTCATTCCAGGAACTTTGAATACCTCCCCGAGCCACCTGGAGTTTAAGAAAAGGAGTTGTAGTAGGAGTAGGAGAATAATAATTCCTTTAAGAGCTTCAAGTTAAGAGGAGGAATAGTAATAGTAGTAGTATCAGAATCACTTAGTATTTTGGCATCTCTTCATGCAGACAGTGTCATTCAACGATGTTTTTATTATGAGGAGTATAATTATTTTTTTTTCCATGGCCTGCAACTCACTGATGAACCCTCGTTAAGTGCTCGTCTTTTTGATTAGTTTATTTTTCCATGCGTGTTTTATCGATTTATTTATGCCTTTTTCAGATTTTTGTGCCTGTTGATTCAATATTGATAGTCGAGGTAAATCCGATAATTGGATCCCCTTTTTGGTGCTGAGGTGATTTGAAAAAAGCTTCCCTCTTTTGTTTCTCTCGCTTTTTTTTTTAGTGTCATCAATTATTTACCCATTTATTTAGGTCACAGCGCACATATGAAGTGTTTTTATCTCTCTCTCTCTCTCTCTCTCTCTCTCTCTCTCTCTCTCTCTCTCTCTCTCTCTCTCTCTCTCTCTCTCTCTCTCTCTCTCTCTCCGCACCTGACACACATGTATTATTAATGGAAGCCATTCTTTAAAGTAGGGAGGAGACATGAACACGGCACTTTGTCAACGTCTTACATTCATTAACAAAAAGGCCTCTCCACACACACACACACACACACACACACACACACACACACACACACACACACGACTACAATCTACAATGGAGGACATGGTGAGGCCGCGCTTGTCCCGACCCGACGCACACATTGCCAGATATTACGCCTCGTTAGCCTCGGTAATGGCAGTAAATTAATCACAAACATTTCGGGGCAGCAAATTACGCTTGCGGCCAGCTGACGTGGAGAGCGGCGGCGGATTATGCTGGTGTTGGTGTGGGTATGGGTGGGAAGACAAGAGACGTGCAGGAAATGTACGTACAGGGGATTATCACATACATCTCTTGCCTTTACCCCGTGAGTCTACAAGGGAACATGCTGGAATTGGTAGGTTTTTAGTCATTCAAATTCGTGAAGGAAGTGGACAGGTGCTGGTGTGCTCGTGGGAAGGTGCAGGAAATGTACTGGGATAATCACTTGTATTCCTTGCTTTTCTCCTTTAACCCTACGAGGAAATGTCGTCCTTAGGGGAAAATAAATGTATGTGTTGGTAGTGTTTTCAGTAGTTCAAGTTTGTGAAGGGAGTGTACAGGGCAATGTACTCAAGATTCTTTCCTTTTTCGTTCTAGTCCTGCAAGAGAGAGCAGCCATCAAGAACAAAAAGTACAAAGTGTACTCTTTTCACTAGAGTAAATTCATATAGGCAGTGAGTTAATTATCAAACAGAATTCCTTATTTTTTTTTCTTTCTATGTCCACACAGAAGAACCATCCCTATAAAAAAAAAAAAAAAAAGAAAAGAAAAACAGTGAAGATATTTTAATGAGCTAAATTCTTAAAGGAAGTGCATTTCAGTGAATAATCAAACACATTCTTTTAATTTTAATTCTAAACCTAAATAATAGCCTGAAGAGCTGCTATTTTTAAGAGATCAATTCCCATCACGAAATAAGTCACTAAATAACCCGTATCTGCTTTTATTTCTCCTTTTTCTGTCCCGTCTCTTTCACTCTTCGTTCTGAGGATAAAAATAGTCAGAAATAGAATTATCTTCACCTTCTGCTATGATTCGTGGTGTGCGGCTCGGCCAGGCGGGTCCCCATAGCGTGATGCATAAGTATAATTATAATAATGAGACTTCCCAATGCGAGAAAGGAAGGTGGTGTTTCTTTCTCCTTCCCTCGTGTAGTCTATGGGTGTATAGATCGACCCCAGCTTACCACACCCATTCTCACATTACTTATGGAGATTATAATAAGACAGGCAGTGGTCCAAGCCCTCTTATATTATTAACAGTACAGGTAGGCAGGTAGTGAAGGCAGGTGACTCGTCTATACCTGCCCACTTCCCAGAAACACATCGATTCGTTAGCATCTCATAAATAACATGTGTAAGCCTCTCTTTTTTTTCCATCCGCCCCCATGAAAACGACTTCATTTGGTGCAGGAACGAGGGGCATTATGTTAGGGTGGCCTGGGGAGAGTACCGGCAGCCTGCTTCATGACAGGGGCCCCGCCAGCACTCATTGAGGCGTGCTGGCGGCGCATAAACTGGAGACATACACACCGCCAGACCAGCCATGTGGGGACACGATACTGGAGAGAGGCGAGGAAGGAAAGCTTAACCCGAGACAATCCCCCATTTCCTCTTTACCGTTCCTCTTCCTCCCTCCCTCCCTCCCTCCCTCCCTCCCTCTCTCTCTCTCTCTCTCTCTCTCTCTCTCTCTCTCTCTCTCTCTCTCTCTCTCGTTTCCTGATTTTTTTTTCTATTCTCCTCTTTTCTCTCTTCGCCTTTGCCTTTCATCTTCATCCCTTGTCTTCTTTTCTTCTGCCTTTCTCCCTTTTCTTTACCCTTCCTTTATATAAACTTCATCTCCCTTTTTTTTTCCTTTCTCTTTCCCGCCTTTGCATTTCTCCTTGGCCTTCCTCTGTGCTCTTCCCTTTCCCCTCTTCCCATTCTCCTTTACTCTTCACCCTTCCCTCTTACTTCCTGGTCTTCCCCCCTCATCTACAGCCTTAACCCCGCCCTCACGCCCACACCCTGACCCGCACGTGGGATCAATATGTGCTCCGTACAACGTGCAAGCCTTCCTTCCTTCTCCTTTCCTTGTCAACTCCTGAGCACCTTCTCCCTGGGCTTTCACACTCACTTTAAATCAATCACCGTCACCTTCCTTCTCTCTCTCTCTCTCTCTCTCTCTCTCTCTCTCTCTCTCTCTCTCTCTCTCTCTCTCTCTCTCTTGCTCCCAAGGCATACAATCAGTGTTTATTTTCATTTACCCTTCCGTTTGTTTGATTACCTGACACCTGAGTCGATGAGGTAAATCTTCCTTCCTGCCTTCTTTTGTTTCGTTCCTTCTCCGTTAGATCAAATGAAAAATAATTTCTCTCGCAGCTTCAGGGCAGTTTCGGATTCCATACTTATTGAAGGTGGAGAAAAATACAAACTCATTCAGTCAAAGCGCTCCGAGTCGTGTCTCGTTTCGTTACCAAGTCGAGAAAAAGAACAATACGAGTCGTCATTGTGGAGAGATGGTTAAATATTAAATCAGAGGCTTGTCTTGGCCTGGCTTGGTTTGGTTTGGCTTGCCTTGGATATGACTGGCTTGGCTCGGCTTGGCTTGAATATAGTTGGCTTGGCTTGGCTTGGTTTGGCTTGCCTTGGATATGACTGGCTTGGCTCGGCTTGGCTTGAATATAGTTGGCTTGGCTTGGCTTGATTTTGCTAGACTTGTACAAAAATTTCAGAGTGATGAATCTTTTCTCGTCATGATTAAATATCTTTCCTGCAAGTTTTGTTTGCCTTCTGATCTGATCTTTCATTAGAATATCAATGTCTCTTTCCACGTCTGTAACTTCACTGCTCTCTCTGGGATTACGTCCGGGTTCACTGAATTATAGACTAGTCTTTTGAATTTTAAAACTGCATCACTTATTATATTATTTAACGCTCTTTGACTTTACCGGGTGGAAAATATTGGCACTGAAAGTTTTCATATCCTCCAACTGTTTTTTTTTTTTTTTTCTTCTTAAGTCAGAGACAATCCATGGGGAAAAAAGAGAAGAATACCCGAAAATGTCGCTCCCCAGGAAACATGAGGAGAACCAAAAGCTTCGGCCAGTTTAGTGTCGAGGTGCCATCATGCTCCTATTGCTCTTTGCCGCCAGTTGTGTGTTTGAGCATCACACTCCAAATCTCGCACCAGATCATATGATTAAGATTAAGGAGAGTCAGAAGCGGTCAGAGAGTTGAGTCGCTCATGAAAACTTCCCTCCATACATATTATATTTTTCCACTCATTCTTTATTCATGGGAAAACTTTGAGAAAAGAAGAAAATTAATAAATATTTATCTACGAACTTTCTGAAGTGCCTCCCGCCTCGCCTCGCCTCGGCTGCTTTTCTCTCTCTCCCTCCTACGGGCTGGTTTTCTTAAGATTCCCTTGAGATATACGAAGTGACATGGCCAGGAGGAGGAGGAGGAGAAAAGCCCAACCCTTTGATCCTCTCTCGCCCTCCCTCGCGACGCATGACCTGCCGCCCTACGTTACCCAAGCCTCCTTTTCCATCACGCGCTCTTAAATCTCCCTCTTTGAATCGTGCACCTCGGGACATTCCGACCTGGCGTTCCTGTCAGGTACAGACGCTGCCACTCTCGCTATTCACACGCCAAGGTTCTCTAGTTTGAACAGAGCCACTCTATCCATCCACTATCATTATTCCAATCACACACACACACACACACACACACACACACACACACACAGAAAACGAAATATTGAGTTACATCATCTCATGTCCAGCCACCGTGAGAGAATAAAAACAAGGGAGGAAAAAGGAGAATAACCTGGTATGGGGGTTAAATTTATTATCTATTTTTATCTCTGTCCACTAATGTTGCCCTCCGAAGAAAACGAGATGAGGCGTTACGTAGTCTAGAGTTGTGCCGCTACAAGGGAAAGGAAAAGGATGGGGACTTGGTTTAGTTACTTTTCGTATTATTTCAGCTCCTGTTCGAATTTTATGGCCGTGGATGATGGAGAGTCAGCATTACTCCCGTGAGCCGTGCCGCGTGATCTAATATTTGCAGCTCAGGATTCCGTAAATACAATCGCGAGACCTGACGTGAAATTTAAGATCTGAAGAAGGGAAAGATATTAAGTCTGCAAGTCAGGCAGAGAGAGAGAGAGAGAGAGAGAGAGAGAGAGAGAGAGAGAGCACACACACACACACACACACACACACACACACACACACACACACACACACACACACACACACACACACGCACACACACACACATCCGTGACCCATACCAGTAACGTACAAAGCTATTCCAAACCTCTAAACTTTTCCCAGTGCAGCAAAATGATCACCAGGAACAAGTACAGCGATTACCTGCAGGCGGAGTGGGACGGAAGCACGAAACCCGAACAGAACATTTCACGTCCTCCTGCCCCTCCTGCTCCTCTTCCTAGTCCTCCTCCCTCAGGT
>NC_087180.1:16251614-16299114 GCF_035594125.1 Scylla paramamosain | reverse complement strand
AGAGAGTGAGAGAGGGCGAGAGAGGGAAAAAAATAGTTAAACCTCATCGTGCTAATTATTAAACTGGGTCGGAGTGAGATAATCCCCTTCTCTCATTAGTAAACGTGGAGCACAATGTGTATTAATGCATTTCATGGGTCAGTCATACACAATTAAAGGACGCGGCCGACCATCCCTCGCTCACCTGCACGTCACTTCTTCCATGGTAATTACTGCGGGAGATGCGTTGCCTTCTATAACAGAGGAGCATTACTGAACACCTTAGTCGTGGCCAGCCAGTCAGCCAGCCAGTCAACCAGCCAGTCAGTCAGTCAGTCAGTCCACTAACCTTCCCCACTCCCTGTGTTTTGTGTCTTAATGTTAAACTCTATTGATCTATTGGCAGTCACCTGATGAAACCTGACAATTAGCATATTCTTAATCAAGGGAGTTATGATTGAAAAGGTTAAGGACAGTAAAAGTGAGTGCATATTATTTCACTTCCGAGTATGAGTGTACGTTGAGGTTATAGTTCACCTAGTGGGCTTGTGACATAACTGGGACTGTGGTATTAAGGTTTTTTTTTTCTTTTTTTTTCCCTTAGCCAGCGTCTCTCCGTACATAAGAAAGAAAGAAAGAAAGAAAGAAAGAAAGAAAGAAAGGAGAAAGTAAAGAGAAAAAAGGAAGAAAGAATGAAAGAAAAAGGAAGAAAGGAAGGAAGGAAGAAAGGAAGGAAGGACGGAAGGAAGGAAGGAAGGACGGACGGAAGGAAGGAAGAAGAAAAAGAAAAAGAAAGAAAGAAAGAGTGGAAGAATTAATGAATAAACAAACAAGTAAATGAATAAATAAACAAACAAATAAACAAGTAAATAAATAGATAAACAAACAAAAAATAAATAAACGAAACAAAGAAAGGAAGAAATTAATAAAAGAGAAAGAAAAAAAAAACTGTCAAGATAAACCCAATCGACACACAAACATCACCTCTTTTCATAAGACAACACATCCCACAGCAATCAACAAGAGTATAGCCGAGTATAACACATTATGAATATAACACGTAATGACCACTGCACCTGTGAACTCTTACCTTTTATACTTCACGACTCCGGAGTAATTAGCTGGGCAGGTAAATCGTATTAATGGAAACCTAATTTTAATGTGCGGCTGGTGGTGGCAGCTGGGTCTTCGTGCAAAGTAGACATGTAGCTTCCTTTTCATATTGTTATTGGGGATACTGACAGCCGCTCATGTTGTGGGAAAAGTAGTGGACAAAAAGCCAAGGTATAAGTGTGAAGGATATTAATTAATTAGGGTACAGAGAAAAATCTTTGTGGTGGAATATTAAAAAGGTATTATTTGGTGTGGTGGTGGTGGTGGTGGTGGTGGTTGGCAGTAGTAGTAGTAGTAGAAGTAAAATAAATAAAAGAACTGGTAGAAATAAATAGTAAAAGAAATCAAAGAGGGAGAAATAATGAGCAGAAATTATAAAAGCGGAGGGCAGAGAGTTAATGATGACTAGATAATGATGACCGAATAATGATAATAATAATAATAATAGTAATAATAATAATAATAATAATAATAATAATAATAATAATAATAATAATAATAATAATAACAATAACAATAATATCAATAATAATAATAATAATAATAATAATAACAACAATAGCAACAATAACAATAACAATAACAATAACAATAACACCACTAACAATACCAGGAAGCCATCAGCCATCAGTGTGCATATTTAATCTGAATACCGTCCCTTTAACAGCCACAAACAAAACATGCTAACCAGAATATGTCATTAATACTATTAACTATTATATTATAACAAGTATTCCGACTCCATTGTCCTGCAGCATCACTTTACACTACAAAAATGGACAGCAACCTCTCTCTCTCTCTCTCTCTCTCTCTCTCTCTCTCTCTCTCTCTCTCTCTCTCTCTGGTAAGTCTTATCGATACAACCATGATGAAAACCCAACGTGAATTTCTAGGACCCTTACCTGGAAAATATCACCAGTAAACACTTCCATAGGATCTTTCCATCATGCCAAATTACGTCCACAAACACCCCACAAAATACCTCAACACGTTACTCAATACATTCCATCCCGCATACCTTTGTCCCCATTGGCCCTTTCCCTTAACCCCTTTCCTGGTGGAGGTCCTCTTATATTGCCTCTCTTTGCCCCCTTCCAGATAATGACGGCCGACCCATCCATCACTGGTATTAGGCTTCGATCTCCTAGTCACACTATACAGGACCCCTTTTCGTCCCTCTCGTTTTCCCAAAGGGTGTCTCTCATTCGTTTCCCTTATGCTATGCTGTCTTCCCCTCCCTACGTCTCTGTATCTCACTGCCTGCTTTCCTTCCTTCCTTCCTTCCCTCCATCCTTCGTTTGGTCTTTTTTTTTCCCCCCTCTCTCTCTCCTTCTCTCTGTATGTAAATAAATGGACAGCAGGTCAGGTGAATATAAGTGCCAAGGGAAAAATCTCTCTCCCGCTTTGCCGTTTCTGTTTCTCGAAAAGCAAACTTGAAGGAAAAATTCAAAAGTCAATTTCAGTTTCAGGGATGACCGCGTGTTTCTCTATTTGAACTTTTTTTGTCATTCTTCAATCTAAAAAGTGAATTCACTTTTTTTCTTTTATTTCATTATACGGACACATTTTTTGCCAATAAAAGTCCATGCAGTGACAAATTACTTGACTACAAAAAGTGAAAGAAAAAACACACCCCCTACAATAAAAGTAACATAGAGTGTCGTAAATTCTCTGTTTCTATTTCGGAAGTCGCTGTAGTTACAGCATTACGCTCAGTAATAATGGCGCAGGTGAGGGAAATCACAATTATAATTTTTCCAGTTACTCTGCTAACTTTTACTGTTAAAATGTAATTAGTTTTAATCGTGTTTGATAAACTGATTTACAGACTTTTCGTTACATTGCTGCGTTTGGCTTCACACTTTTGGTCGTAATATTAATAAAAAAAAACTATTTTCCACAAATTTTTCCAAAGTATCAGTCGAACAAGTTTCACGTGTCCTTTACTCATCGGAAACATAATTCATGCAAATTACTTGCGAATCAGGCAATGCAAAAAAACGAATAAAATCATCACAGTGATGAAAGACGATAACTTAACACGCAATGACTTCGTGGAAAACAGAGGCGAAGCGCGGCGCGTACGCTGACACGATGAAATAAAAAAACAAAACAAATCACACACGACTAAAATGGTGACAACTCAACACAACTATTTTAGAAAACAGGGACAGAACAAAAAAAGAACTAGAAAGTGTGGTATGTAGAAGGTAGAAACGATGAAAACGACACGGAAAAAAGAGGGAGACACGGAAAAAGAATCGTGGCGTGTGAGCGGTGAACAGTCCCTCTGGAGCCTCAACAAAGACCACCTCCAGCACCCAGGCAGCTTTTGTCTCTCACACGCAGGGCTTAGGGACGACACAGCCAGCCCTCGACACTCTCCAGCAGGCGCTACTCCGCACCCTCAGTCTCAAACTCCGGCAAGTGATTGTTCTGTCTCTTTTTGCGTGATTTCATTTGCCAACCTTCGTGTCGTGTGTCAGTTCCGAAGGTTTAAGAAGTGATATGATTCCGTCTGTTTTCTCTTCCTGTTTCTTTTTTTTTTTTTTCTGGAACTGATTGTTATAATTTTCGATGTTTCTGCAGTTTATCTTCAGTTAGCAAGTGTAACGTTTGTTTGGTGACTGAAACTGTTCTGTGCTCTCTTTTTCTTCATTTCTAAGCATGTTTTTTTAATTCATGTAAGTGGTTGTTTTCCAGATGTTTCCGTGATTCACCGCAATACACGTGTGTCAGGTTAACATTGAGTACGTCATAAGTGCTCAAGTTTGACCTCGTGTGTCTAATGTTCCAATTTTATCCGCACGTTGCAGAGTTTTCAGAGTTTACTTGTCTAGCGCCAAGTCAATTGTGTCGGTTTAATAGATAACATGGCCTTGCAGTCCTGGATTTTTTGTCTTATTCCAGCACTGTCCACTGATAGAACAGTACCTTTTTTTTTCCCAGTTCTTACACGTGTCTTTTTTTTTTTTTTTTGAGTTTTGTAGTTTTCTTTGGAACAGTGAGCGTCAGGAAGGTTTGGTAACTGATATGGCTCTGATTTCTCGATGATTCCAGTTTTGCTAAGGGTTAAAAGTGCGTTTCCTCCCACTGAGCTCCACTTCTCCGTCTGTCATTCCAGTTTTGCTATATGATAAAGAATGCATTTTCCCTTTCGCTCCTCCGTCAGTCATGATAAATGTAGACAACCAATCCATCCACACGTTTTCCTTGAGTAATGAACCCGTTACGTATTCCAGCCTCTCAACTCCTGTGTAAGACAAGTATATCAACCCGAATGACACGCACTTGATTTAGAGCACACAATAAACAAGAGAATTATCTCAAAACACCACGAATCTTAATAAAATCCACTTGAAATCAACATTATCTTGCAAACCTAAACGCAAGAAGACTTTCTCTTTATCCTGCTGCTTATTCAGGCCTCTCATCTTCTGAGTAAGACAAGTATATCAACCTAAATGACGTCAACTTTAAGCACACAATAAATAACACAGGATTAACACAGTCTTTAAAAAAAATCCACTTCAACCCCACATTGGCTCGCAAACCTTAACGCAAGGGAGGAATTTTTTTTTCCCAGCGAGTGAACCAGCGGCATGCATCCCGGGCGCCAGAGCTTCACCTCGCGGCATCAAATCAATACAAAGGAAGCACAGGGAGGACGAACATTCCTCTCCTGTACGTGAAGCTTCCCTGTAAACGCTGAATATAGGCTCCAATACCGCACCAACTCGTGGGCTCCCTATACAGTTGTGCTCAAAATTGGATGGTGCGGGGTTTGATTCCTTTTTTGTGATCCCTTTCTCTTTGATGGTAACTTTTTTTTCCATACACATATGAGGAATTGCAACATGAGCGATGGATACGCAAATAATGTGATTGTGGTGAATGTGATTTCCTTTCATGGTCTCTTTTGATCTTTTTTTTTTTTCACGTACGCAGTTGTGTGTTTGTATGCACGTATGTATGAATAGTGACGTGCAGTACATGCAGGTGCGGATGGTGACAATTGTAAAGCTCGTCTATACCCAGCGGTTGTGTATTAAAGAGGATACTGCCACGGAAATACATAAATTACAGGCGGTGAGTAGCGTATGTGTACGTATGCTATCCAATGTTACTCACCTGTACTCTGAGTCTATCCCATGCATCTGTCACTATTAGAGAACCAGTTGCTTCTTTTTTTATTTCCATTCTGAAGCGTGAACACGTTATTTCTTGTCCCTTTGCGATTACTGACAGCATTTTTTTGTGTGTTTTTTTTATGTCACTCTTGTTGTATTACATTTATTTTTTTCGTCCTCGCTTTTCCTATTCCTCCTCCTCCTCCTGATCACAATCCTCACAATTATCCATCTATTCTGAGCACGAGGCTAGACACGCTTATCAGTATATCACAGAATACCAAATGCAGCGAATGGTCACTTTAAGGAGAGCCGCGCGTCAGACTCCGGTCATTATAACCTGATATTTAGCTGACAACAAGGGTTTATTCCGATGGTTACCAACAGCTGGTGTTTATGGGGGGTTGTTAGAGCGCCCCGGCACACTACCATCAGTCCAGTGCCGCCTATTATCACATCATCTATTGCCCTAACCCACGGCCGCCTTCTCCTCTAATGCGACACTCCCTTCTCCGCAACTGTCATTATAATCTTCTCTGGTATGAGAGGTAATTTCTCCCGTCACCTTGTCATCTTTTCTGAGCTTTTCCTCATTGTTATTTTGTTTAAGAGCAATCTTCTTAGTCTAAAGGCACCAGATGTGTATTTTTCATTAGCTAATTGAGTACATTTTGTTATTTTTAAGTCCATGCAATAGATTAGAGTTTTAAAGTGATATTTCCCACTGCTGGACAATAAAACATACATTATACCTACATTTTTAAGAGTGTTAAGATCAAAACCATTCAGTATTAAAGTTTTCATAAATAATTGATTTAACACTTTGTAAATCTTGTTTGCTTACACTGATGAGTACCTGACAGTTTCTCAAAGCCTCTATACCTCCACTACTCTTACTAGTTCTTACAAGTTCTCACATCCCATACTTCGATATCCAAAAAAATATTCACACAAGGATAATCTGGCAGCCATAACTCGTGTAATAGTCTTAACTTACCCCTTTACTTTCACTCATGCGTATAACAAGCTCTTATCATTCTATTACATTGCTATTCCTCTTGCTCTTTCTAATCATCCCTCTTTTAAGTCTTCCCTGACCACGTCTTTCTCATGAGGACCATTTGGCGGCAATAACTTCCTATTCCATTAAGTCCCAACAATTTGCCGTCTGCGTGAGGCCTTCCCACCGCCTCGCCTTTCCCTCGCCCATCATCAGCATCGTGGCCTCGCCCTCCTCCCTGGAGTCGCCGCTTCGCCACACCCGTAATTTTCAGCTCAATTTCCTCTCTACCGTCCCTCAGCCCGGCGCTCCCCCGGTGGGTGTGCTAGTACCAAGGGTCTCGTGTCTCAGTACTCCTGCCGCAGCTGTCCTCATTGTGCACTGCTACTGGGAGAGTCTCAGAGGAATCAACGGCAATTTCGCTCCTGTGCTTCCCATTTCTCCCTCCGCCTCTTCGTGTATCTGTTTCTCGCTCGTCTTTTTTTTTTTTTTTCTTCATACATTTTTTTCTTTTGTGTTGTTCTGTTTCGCTTCCGTGGTTTAATTCTTTCTCTGCCTTGTATTTCTCTCTATCTCGCTTTCTCGTTTTGTATTTTTCTTCTGCCTCCATTCATTTTTCCTCCTCCTCCTCCTCCTCCTCTTCCTCCTCCTCCTCCTCCTCCTACGCTTCCTCATGTCAGGGCCATTAATTTCATGCTGAGAGCGAAAACTTTTTGATAATGTAGAAAATGGAAAACAGGTAACATCATTAAAAGCAAACAGCAGGTCTTCAGGTTACCTTGTATATCTATTATGCTTTACATCTTTTCTCCTTCATCCTCCAAGGTCTGTCTTCATCCTTGCATCACCTTCACTCAATCCACCCTTTACCCTTCACTCTTCACCCTTCACCCTTTAGTTTACGAACAGTAGTATCTAGATTTCGTTTTGGAATTTTACCATGCACCCTGTCCACTTTAGCCAATAAATAATTCCAAATAAAAGTAAACCTACCGAGAGCAAAAGAGTCAGCAAATATTTTCTAGCAACGTTCTGCAAGATTTTTAGGGCATTACAGTGCTATTCTTTATTTCTGTTTGAGCTCGGCCGGGTATTTCGGGTGAGAATCGCCGAAAACATTTAGTGCCAAGTCTCTTACCGATCCTTTTAGTGTGTTTACATGCGCTGTTCGACTGTCAGGTGCAGGAAACCGCATTCCTTTCGAGTGGTTGTGACAATGGCTTTGAAACGTTGGGGTGTTGTTTGTCCTTCCCCAACACAGAGGTGAGCCGTAGTCACCAGTCCCTCAACTCACGCACAAAATACGAGAAAAAAATATAGCCATCTCTCTTTCTCTCTTTTTTTCCACTTTTTTTTTCCCACGGCAGGTTCTCTTTGTTTACTGGACAAAGCGCGCGCTACCTCTGCGTTCTCACGGGAGACTGCGAGGTATTAATGTCAGAAGCCCCCAAACCGATCGCCAGAGCTCCGGACTTCCCCGATAAACACCAGGAGTCGGGTGTCGGAGAGTTTGCGGTGCGGAGGGTCGGGTGTGCGTTGATCTTGACGGGTTGTGTTACTTTTAGCTGGCCTGGACTTTGGTGGATTAACCTTTTTCGTGTTTTTTTTTTTTTTTTTCTTTTTCCGTTTTCTTCGCTTCGCATCGGGACGGGAGACTCAAGGGAACGGATCAGAAGTGCATCAGGTAAATTGTTTCAGTGGAGGAACGTTTGAGTGATGTGAAGCAGGTAGTGTCTTGGGTGTAATTAGCCCTTTACGTATAAATATTTTTATTTTATATGGAAAATCCTTAATAACATGAATTAGCGACGAAGCTTTGGGGGTTCAGTGGACTTTAGTGTTTTTCATTCTCTTCTAAGTGTGATTTTTCGAGGCTTTGTGAGTTGAATTTAGAACTTTTATTTCCTCTAAGTTCCTTCTAAAGACTATTACTAAGCAGGGTCGCGTGTACAAGCCTACAACACAAGTACAATGTAGTAGCACGTTCATTATAATCCCATTTCTTTACGTGCGTCCCACAAGTCGGTTCACCTTCTTTGCATAACGATTTTTTGAGGTCAGGGTTGATGTACTTCGTTTTCATCTCATCTTTCTTACGTTTTCTTCCTTTGTTTTCATCACATCTTCCAATAAATTTCCTTCGATCTGTGTGTCTTCTCTTATACATAAGCCAGGACATTTTCGCCGTATCTCCCACATCTTTTCATCTTCAGATTTCATGTAACTGCCACAAAGAAACCATCATCCCCAGACTACATTTTTGAGCTGCTTTTCCTTCCTCCTAGCAATCCCTTTCTTCAGTATTTGTCCTTCTCATTACCTCCAGAGATAAGCTGCATTCACGAGGTAAGGCTTTTCTATCATAGACTTCTCCTTTCTCTCAAAATACAGGTAAGGAAACGTTGCTTATAGTGTCAGTTGTGTTGGTGATGTTACCTTGGTGATAATCCCGGTGCTGGTGGCGGATGGCCCTTCGCACCTTAACCGCGCACCACTAGCGAAGCCTCCCGACCACAAGACCAGCATTAAGGAGTCCTGAGGCGCCTGTGAAAGCTAATGGCGATAATGTGAGAGGTCAACTTGGAATAAGAAGCAGATAGTGAGGGAGAGAATCCTTTCCTCTCGCTCCTCCAACGTAAACAAAGTTGTAGTGATGTGTTACGAGACAGCTGGGATGGTTAGCAGCAGCGAGATGGGTAAGTTAGCACAGATAAGGAGTGACTAATGACCCGGAGGAGTACGGTGGGAGGAGATTTGAGACTTCGTGAACCTCGCTTCCCTTTGGTTTCCGCGACCGCGTTAGCTTGACACACGGCAGGAGCTTCCCAGAGTCCGCCCCTGAGTGCTAAACTTGTCTTCGGGTAAGGAGGTAATAATGGCCAACTCTGTGTGTGTGTGTGTGTGTGTGTGTGTGTGTGTGTGTGTGTGTGTGTGTGTGTGTGTGTGTGTGTGTGTATTTTTCTACTCCACACTCCACCTTCCATTACATTTATCACACTTCTGTCAACTTTTTTTTTTTCCATTTATTAGTTCTACCAGGTACAGCATTGTACAAGTTATTCTCTGTGAAGCTCCCCTGTTAATTAACTCTCCCTCCTCCCTACTCCCCATTCTGTTCTTTCCTTCATCTCTCATCCACTGTAAAAATATATATAAACAAATAAATGGTTAGCACGCTTCACGAACAACCCTCATCGTTTCTTCCTGCATGAACAAACCAACACTGTCTATCTGCCTCTGGGTCGCCTCTTGTCATTTTACTAATGCACTCACTGGCTCTGCACTCAATGCACCATTACACATCCGCCGCACCCTCACCGTGCTGTCTCTTTTCAGTACAATTTTCACATGAACAGCTCACATTTTCCCACCATAACGCATCCTGTTCCACCCACCGCCCGCACACACACACACGCAGCAACACACACACACACACACACACACACACACATTCATATTCGCAGATAAACAGGCAGGCAAACTAATAGATAAATTGATAAATATAGGAGATAACGAATACGTGTGTAAATAGAGGTCTCCCTTTCGCTGCCATTAATCAAGTTGAGTTTAGCTCGGAAACACACTGGGCAAAATGAACACGTTTCCGAAGTTCTGAGAAAGGCGGAAGGGAGGCGGTGGATGTTTGCTGCAGGGAATTGCCCTGGGAAGCAGCAAAGGGCGACGAACGGGCGAATGTCGTAATTTCATTAGAGACACGATTTCTCAAGATAAAATTATGTTGTGGATGTCCTTGGATTTCCCACCTGCTAGTTGGTCGTTTGGGGGAAGGGAGAGAGCGAGGATAGAGAGGTAAAGGAGGAGGAAGACGAAGCAGAGGATGAAAGGAGACCGAGATAATGGGATATAGGAGGGTGGGACGTGATGGTGATTGTGGTTGCAAAGACTCGATCACAAAGGATTTCATTGTTGCAAATAGATTGTTTGGGAAAGAAAATAAAATGGATGTAGGAGTAACGGGGAAAAATATGGAATGAGGGAAGCAAGGGATGAAAGGAGATTGTTTCAGAGGGAAAAGAGCCTCGATGGAGGAACAAATGGGATAAAAGATGATGAAGAAAGCACAGGATTATGAAAGGCGACCAGATAAGTAGGTCAAAGAAGGGCAGAAAGTGATGATACACAGGCAAGGCACATAATGAAAAATGTAATGGATGAAGGAAGAAACAGACATGTCATAATGAAACTGACAATTTACTTTTTTTTTTTTGGAACGAGCAGTAAATCATGAAGGAAATATTAGGCAGGCATAAATACTCTCTTATTGAATCAGAAAGAATGGCAGTAATTCATATAACGTGTAAAATTGCTGCAATCTAAAAAAAAAGTTTTCATTAACTATCGATAACGAACCAAAATGATGGATGCTTCTGAATTAGACACCGTGGGGGGTTCATGTGCGTGTGCGTGTGTGTGTGTGTGTGTTTGCTGGGGAGGCACCAAAAACATAAAACATAAATCACTCTAATTTCAACTTCGCTCAGCATAACTACCCAAAACTTACTCGCTGAAACATTATTAGTATATGATTACTCTCTCCTATTCCCTCATTCCTTCCTTCCTTCCTTCCTTCCTAAGCAACAAGTGTCTGTACTCTGCCACCAGCAACAGGGTACACCGCATAAAGCACCCTGCCCTAATCAATACTTACCTTCAGGAGGCTACAACTTCCTCAACAAACAGTCGTGCAAACAATCCGGAGGGACAAGCACAGAACATCACTCCAACGGGACGGAGACTCAAGGGAATGTGTGTCAGGAGAACTTTGTTAGAGTCCAGGCTTCGGAAAATTACGGTTGGCCAGGAGCAGACCTCGACGGGGAGAAGGATTAGCCGTCAGGTCATCCGTCTCGCCTCTCAGCACGCACGCCACGCACCGCACACGACACACGCAACCCACACGCAACCCACACACACCCTTCGCCAAGTAGTATGACCCTTCCGAGGACGAAGCGTAAAGAAATACGAGTATGCTCCCCGTTTTCTTTTTTTTTTTTTTTTATCCCAGTGAATAAGCTGAAAGGAGTGAGAGTAAAGCACGAAGATGATACTGGATCCATCTCTGGTGAACGGAGAGGGACGGAAAGTGGAGAAAAGTTTTTTTTCGGTTTTACGTCCGGTTTTCCGACTCCATCAGAACCAGGACGGTGCCTCCTAACGAAGAACTCTGGATTTGTCATATGGGATCTGTTACCCCGAGTGCATACCCTTCCTACCCTTCGAGAGTGGACAGGATTCGAACCCTTGCGCCTGAGGACCCTTCTGCCTTAAAAGCGCGTGCTTTCCCACTGTACCACGGGAGGTAATTCAAAAGGGGAGGAAAAAGGGAAATAGGGAATGTGAGGGAATGGGTAGATGTAAGAGGGATCAGGTAGTGGTTCATTTCTTCTAAGAGAAAATGAGGTTAAGGATGAGTGGTAAGGTGGAGTAGGTGGGGAAATACGGATGAAGGAATAGGTTGAAATAAATTATTTAGACTGACTGAGAGAATTTGAAAGGAACGAAGAGGGAAGATGTGGAGCAGGTGAGGTTTGCAGAGTGGAGGAGTGGATTGCTTTGAAGTGGATTGAGTGGTGGTGAGAAGTAAAGAGGTTGATGCAAAGAACCAGGAGGGATGAGAACGGATGGAGAAAGAGAAACAGATAAATGGCTTGGCTGGAACGTGGATCTGGTCGTGGTTTATCTTGCGGGACGAAGGCAGGAGGGCCGGAGAAGGGGACACCCGAGGGAGTGGTGTACGGAGGCGTGCCCTGCATCCTAACTAGTACCCTGGCTCGTTTTCTGTCCACGACGACCCCCAAAAACAGCTCGTCCAGCCCTCAAACTCCCTCGCCTACGCGCCAACACCGGTAGCGTTTTTGGCTTCTAAGAAAATTGAGCATCGTTTTTGAACCCCACTGAACCTGCAGTCGACGCTGATGTGTTTCTTGACGCTCGATTGCTTCAGAAGACTCAAAAAAAAAAAAAAAAGTGGTACGTTTCTATAAAATCTTTAAGAATAGATTCCTTAAGTATCATGTATAGGAGGGATCGACTGAAGTACAGCTTTGCGTGGGGTACATAAGTGTTCGTTAATTCACTCTCTTCGAGTAATCGGCCTGGAAATGTCCGACGCAGACCCGATTCAGTGTGTCACGCCACCATTTTACGTGACGCACTCACGGTTAGCAACGATATTAATGGTCGCTCTTATGCTCCATTTGCCTGCCAGCGAAATTATCCAATAACAATTTCCAGTTTCCAAGAAAATTATCACCCATATCATTGCACGGAAGGAATTTATCGGGCCAGCTCTTCACACTGCGTCCATTTGTGCGACGATGACCGTGATGGGAGCGCCGCCCCGTCCCCCTGCACCCCACCACTCCGCCCGAGGCCACACAGAGGATCGGCTCCTGGCAAATGGCTCTCCTTATCTTCCAAAGTTAATTAAGCAGCCTTAATACGGCAATTACAATGAAACAAACAGCTCCCAAACGCAACAATTTCCCATGCAGGAGCTTAAATGCGTCAGAGATGTAGACGGGAAAGCTTTATGTTTAATGAAACGTTGGAGAAAGTAAGAAAGAGAATATAGTGAAGGGAGAGGAGACGTGGGGAGAGAGGAAGAGAGGAGGAAGAGAAGGACTGAAAATTTCACTATTCTTCCGAACACAACAGGATGGAGCTACACAGTGAAGGCAAAAGCTTGCAGGATAAGCCCGGCACACGAGACACGCCCACTTCACCTCGACTCTCCCAGCACTCCTGCAATAACATGGGTCTCCTCTCTCCTCACGTTTAATGAAAGAAAAATAGAAGAATATTACAAATTCGCCAAGTAAGTCACAAGAATACCAAGTCAGTTCCCAGTCATAAAAATCTAAATATTCGCCAGGTATTCGATAATATATAGATTTTCTAAACTCTGGGAGATCCACGAACGCCTGCAGCACCTCACGCCTGGGGAGGCACCACCCAGAGGCTCCCCGCTTCCTCGTGGCTCGCGGCCAAGTCCAAACTGACAGTCCAACTTCTTATAGAACATTTTTGTCGGCAATACGTTCGTAAGTGGACTGTACCTGACCTGTCCAAGCCATCAGTAAACACTGACATGAGTTAGGCGCAAAAATCTCACCAAAATTTATTCAAGGTAAAATTTCAGTAATTTAGGCTTAAAGCACCATTGCGAATATTATTCAGTTTTCTTTCTGTGCAGTTGTTCAAATTTGATTATTGTTTTCTTGAGGGACATGCATATGCAAAGCCTCAATGTCCTCGTGCAGAAACCACCGCAGCACCACAGCAGCTCGGGTCTGCTGCCAAGAGCCCTCCAGCCCCGCATGTCCGCACGTGGCGGTGCTTAAAGTCACCTCCACGATGTCCAGTGCACCGTAAATTTTGTGTCATGGGAAGCGTGGCGGCGGCACGCCTCGCGGGGTCAATAAAGCTCAGGTGAGATGCTGGAAAATTAAATACCTGAATAAAATGTTGCGTGCATCACAGTTCGACACAGGGAATACGAGATGAAGATCTCCGAGGCAGACGTCGAGAGTAAAAATTCGGGGCTCTGTATTGGGGAGGCGAGGGAGAGACAATGTTCAACCTTAAGCCGTTCCTTTTCGTGCACATCTGGAGCACTGCAAACAACAGTGTGAGTTTAAAAATTCAGAGAGAGATCTGTTCAAGAGAACTCACGACAGCAGAAAAGTCAACAAAGAAAAGGATGAAACAAAACTGGCCTGAAGATACCACGTAAATAAACTCTGGGAAAATCGGAGGATACAGTATTTTGCACTTGTTATTATTAAATGCCAAAGCTCGAAGGTCAGGGAGATAATTAACCCGAAAGAAAAGTACCTTGAAAACATCAGGTGCAAAACATCAGGTGAAATTATAAGGAAAACCGTTAAGGGCAGGTAGCCTGTACTACTCATGTTCAATGCGTTGCTTCACCCTGACCACAGCGGTTGTGCCCGGTCGCCACCTGTGCTAAGGAGCGATCGAGGAACGTGCCTGGAACACTGAGGGGAAAGTAAGAGGCGGGGCAGAGTGGGGGAGCCAGCAGGTCCTCTTCTGAATGTCCTTGACACAACACAAGCCCGGGTGACACTCATTTCAAGCAGGCAATGGAAAGAGCAAAATTTCCTTTCTTTGTAGTTGACAGACGGTAATGAAGCATGAGGCTGTGTTAAAAATCAATACTGCCTCGCTATGTAAATGTTGTGGTCAAAGGGACACCAAATTTAACTCTTCAACTAGAAACTGTTCAGCAGATAAGTGAACAACAGACAAATGCAAATTTCAACACCCACTCCGTCCCTGTTCCCAGAATTATTTTAAAGTAAAATCACATCGCGAGCTTCACTGCGAAAAAGAATAATAGTAGCAATACTTTTCCCCTCGTGCCAAGTGTCACAAAAACAAATATATAAAACTCTGAACACCTACTCAGTTGCTCTCACTAAAGTAATTTTAAAGGAATATCCCAGCGTTGACCTCCCTTGAAAAAATTCTAATAGCGGTAATACTTTTCCCGGCTCACGAAGAAGAGACCTGCGAGGAGTCCCAATAAAGAGTGGAGTAAGTGAGGACGTGCAGCCTTCGCCTCCGCAGCACCGAGGGCACATTTATCCCCCTGAAGGTCCTTGCTGAAATATCTAGAGCGGCCGTTCGTCACGACTGACCCCCGGGATCCTCCCTCAGCATCAGCAATAACTGCACCCTCATCTATCAACGCTTTCAAACCTATTCACACCAGGTATTCCGTATCTATTTACAAACTAGCTTTATATGTATATCTCTCCATGTTGACGCGCCAAACTGCATACATCTATGTAATATTCAAAAGTGTTATTGGATAAATACAATGTCAATCCTTCGATCATATTTTAGAGGCAGCCAATTCCGAACTTCGCAGCGACCCGGGTCATGAATCCTCCACACTGGCGCGGCAAAAGCTTAGCGAGGCGAAACCTTTTATTCCGGACAGTTTTCACGGTGAGACTTTCCTTCTCCCGCCGTTTAAGAAAGTCACTGGAATCACCCTATTTGTTCACCTTCCTCTCACGCCTGTCAAAAATCTCAAGTCTTACGCCGCGCTATGCTCCCTCCGCGCCTTGTTGTCTCATTATCATACTCCGCTCAATCTTTCCCTCCCCGTATGTGCGTCTCCTCATCACAATAATCCCCCTGTTGATGTTTTATAAAATTGTCGAAGAATGTGAGCGGATCCTTTGTTGTTATTTCCCTGGAGTCTTACATTCTGTCGAGTTTCCTTCACGCGCCCTGTAATCTGCTCCGTCTTATCATCCTCACTCATCCATTTTCTCACTCGCCTGGAAAATCTCGCGCCACCCACCTGGCAAGCCTCGCACGGGGAGATCAGCTCGAGGGAGAAAAGAAAGGTAAATCGTCTCTGCTTATCCACCTTGATATTGCAGACCTGACAACTCAGTGGACATTGCCAGAGAGAGAGAGAGAGAGAGAGAGAGAGAGAGAGAGAGAAGCAACCACCTTCTACAAACGACCTAACGCCAAGGGAGGGGTTGCAGCCTCGCCGGACGCAGTCAAGCAAGTAGGAAGGAAGCAATTCTCGCAGCCGGTAACCACAACAACCAAGTCTAAGTACACTGTAGCTCTCCCCTGCATCCTGCCCACCCCTTCCTTTCCCTATTAAGTGAAAGGAACCCCTGCAGAGACACTGAACGAGGAGGCAACGAGACAGGAGCCGCGATAGATACAGGCTGCGAGATGGAAGATGCGAGGGAGACGGAGGGAGGGTAAGGGGGAGGCCACAGGGGAGTGAACACAGTAACGAAGGTGCAAACTCTGATAAGGTTGATTGTGCACGCTGGTGATTACTCAGTCGTCGGTAATTAAGCACGCGGGCATCCCACTCAACGCTGGTCCCAAGGAAGGAACCTATGTTGCGTGTTTCATTTGTTTCTGTTTCTACCTTTGTTGTCCCCCCGCACTCCACCGTCGCCGAGTCAGTGCATCTCTATCAAGACCCTCCAGCACTCATGATCGTATTTGAAGATATTGATCCGCTAGGTGCAGTGTTTATGTTCTTGTTATTTGGTATTTCTTTTTATGCATCGTTCGTGATTCATGAGGGAAACTGTGTGTTATTTATTCACGTTCATGTCGCGAGGAGAGAATTAAGACTTAATAAAGCAGGTAGTGTTTCCGGGTTTTTCAATCAGCTTAGTTTATTATCCGCGATTAAACAACGAGATAAATAACCTTTGTGTGCGATACGAGGCGGCGCTACATCATAATAATCGCATGCCAGAGGGGGTTTTCCAGTTATTTTTCTTTTTTGGAGATTTAAAACTTGTGAAAACATAATTATCTCATCCGGGAGGATTTTCGCGGGATCCCTCTCTCTCTCTCTCTCTCTCTCTCTCTCTCTCTCTCTCTCTCTCTCTCTCTCTCTCTCTCTGTTCAATCTGTTTTCTCAAGTTTTCTCGTTTTCTCCTTCCTTTTCCTTTCGGTTCATTTCTTTACACTTTCTTTTACTTTTACTGTCTTTCATTTCTTCGCTCCAAGGCTTTTCATTCCATCTGCCTCTTTCCCTGGTATCATTTGCAAAAACATTTCCCTTCTACATTTCTGTTTTCACTATTCCTCTTACAGTATTTTGAATTACGAGTCTGTCAGAGAGCTGGGATAAAATTTAGAGAAAAACATTTCATTCGTACATTTCCACAATACAACATGTACTTCTTAATACAAACAATTGTCTCTAAGATTGCTATTGGTTACACTCCATTACAGGAAGATGAGGTTACGACTAACATAATACAAAAATCAAACAACAAAAAATTACTTCATACTGCATCACTTCCTCATCCCATATATAGGACTATAAAGGAAGAACAAACAGCAGCAGACCTACTGGCCCTTACTTGGCTGTTTGTGGATAACTGACATACTTTTTGAGTTTCGTTTGGATAAAAAGATAAAGATAAAGATTAGAAGCTGTCGGTCAGTCACTAAATTAAGTGGATATCATTGACAAGACCGAACTTATCAAGACCTTTAATTTTATCTCATCGATCACCACACACACACACACACACACACACACACACACACACACACACGAAGTCCAACAAGTAAAGAAAGAAACTTCTCTCGGTCTCATTATGCGAAACTTAAAGCTCCTTTTCACCAAGTGCAACCTAACTCTTCACCATCATCAGTATCTGTTCCTCCTCGCTGCTTCACCATCAGTCTATTAGTACGTGAATCCTAATGTAAGATTCAGTTGTTTTGTAGATTCGTATCAAAATTATGATGTTTGTTTTGGGGTTTATGTTTAACTCTACAGCCTCTTAGGTGATTATTCAGGCTGTTTGTTGCTAGTGCTTTACGTTGGGCTGGTGTAAGGTTTTATTTGGTGTAAAGTTAGAATGTTACGCTGTTTTAAACTTTTCTGGGATTTAAAATCAGGTACATTAAGTTATATTTAAAACTTTAAATATTCTGAGGTTTAAAAATGGGTATATTATTTCTTTAGACTTTTCTGAGGTCTAGCATTAGAATATAAAGCTATTTTAAATTTCGCTGAGATTTAGAATTAAACTCTTTTTGGAGAATGTTTACTCAGGTTTGAAATTAGTTTATTTTATCTTTTCCCTCAAACGCGACCGACGTCAGACCACTGGAATCTTTCATGAAACTCCAGTTCCGCTCAATTTTCACAAAGGGAAGGATCAACGCCAGCATCGACCAGAGGAATGGAGGTGAAAACAACAGATGTGCGAGCTATTTTTGCATCCTCTCTCTCTCTCTCTCTCTCTCTCTCTCTCTCTCTCTCTCTCTCTCTCTCTCTCTCTCTCTCTCTCTCTCTTATGCTAAATGCTAAAGTATGAAGAAAAGTTCCATAAATCACTAAATCGTTTCGTGCCGGTCAGTTGTGGTGACGAGGTTATATTAGTTTTCGATACGAACATCTAGAGAGAGAGAGAGAGAGAGAGAGAGAGTCTCCCCCACGCTTCATAACAATATAGTGTGTGTGTGTGTGTGTGTGTTAGATATCGTGACTAGACTATCAATGTCAATTCTTACGCACTCTGGATATTCGCTCTCTCTCTCTCTCTCTCTCTCTCTCTCTCTCTCTCTCTCTCTCTCTCTCTCTCTCTCTCTCTCTCTCTCTCTCTCTCTCTCTCTCTCTCTGCCAGTTTCAATCACGCAACTGCAGCAAAATCCTCCTTACTCACAAAAAATTACTCTCTAGTACCAGTTTTTTCATCATCCCTCAGCTAAATCATTTCACACAAACAACACGGCACAAAAGCAGAAGCAGAAGCTCCCTCACGATATCATTCCAGCTCATTTCTTCCACTCAAACACAATGCAGACCAGCTGACGAGGAATCTAAACCAAGAGGAGAGAAAATATTAACACGAGTTTCGAGGCAACCAGTGATCCACGATGCAGGGGCAGGAATACATTGATTTAGTAATGTTTGGTTTTCAGAGAGTGAACGAAGACTCAAGGCGACTGACTGGTAGGGAGAGGAAAGCTGCGGCGCGGCTTAGTGGAGGGAAGGAGAGGGACAGGCAAGTGAAGGCTGGAGAAACGGAGAATCAGAAAGGGAAGAAGAGACAAGGAGGTGTAAAAGGAGAAGGTATACGCACGGAAGAGGAAGGACTGGCAGCGGGTTGAGTGTAAGAAGGGTGCAGACAGCGGGAAGCGTGGCAGGAGAGGCGTAAGCTCCTGTCAGGTGACGGGTGGAAGCGGGAACAGCTCCAGACAAGGAAAAACGCCGCCATTCCTTTTACAGACTGGTAGGCGAAAAAGAGTAGTGTAGTTGTTATGGGGCAGTTAAGGTCGAAATAATGTTGCTTTAATTGCAATTAACGAAATGGATTAAAAACGATAAGCGAGGATATTAAAGACATTTGGATTCACTTAGCGTTCTGCCTGGCGCTGGGGGAGACTGTTTGCTCGCCTTCTGGTGGCGTTAACTCGGTTCGCATCCCCTTCACGTCATAAATGCGAGGGTTTTTCCATCGTAACCCGCCCAGCGCCGCCCTTAAGCAAGCGGCCTCCACCAAACGCTTCACCAGGGCGAATAATTATCCCACTAAATGAACACGATCTCAGCCGGCGGAAGGAGAAACAGAGAGGAAAACGGAGACCAGCTGCTTGCATGGGCTTATCTCAGGACGTCTTAGCAGCTGCAGCAGTGAACGCCGTGCAGACCAAAGGAGAGAGCCGCTGATGAGGCGAGGAGATAGGGTGACACTATCCTCCTCTGCTGACACGCTGTTTAAGATACGACTTGCATGCTCCCTGTCCTCCCATGTTTTCAGAAATCCCACTCCTCCCTTGCCAGATTCAGAGCTAAGGATACGAGCATGAATAAACTCTGTACTTTGGCCGTATTGGTGGCTAAGTTATTTGCAATTCTGGTTCCCCAAGTTTGAAGGGAAGCGGTCAAAAGGCGAATGAAACTGCACGCTGTGTTATTGTTGGAAAGACGACAAAGAAAACAGAGATGACTTTTCCTGCTGAGTCAGAGATTGAGATAAAGTTCGCTTCCTCCCTGAAGCTAGACATTTTATTGCGCAAGAAGAAATATATATCGTCGTAGCTTAGAAATGAAGGACGCAAGAAGGAATGGAAGCAAGATTGAAATATGAAAAGTTTTGCTTATGGTTAATGAAAATACTTAAGATGAGGCCGGTACACTGGTACACACAAAATTAAATAGAGTAAAAAAAGAAAGGAAAAAAAGAAACGAGAAAGGGAGTAAGGCAAAACGAGGAAGACAACTATGGTTCACGTTTTTTTCTGGGGACATAGAAGATGAAATGGGGCACAGAAGTTAGACAGTCTAACGAGAGGAATCACCGACACCCAGGAAAGGAGTAAGACAAGCTGAGAAAGACAACGATGGCTCACTTTTTCGAGGAGCGACACAGCTGGAGGAACAAGCTACTGGAGGGAAAAAACTTTGGAAGGAAAGTTAGGAGTCTGGTGAAGGGAGAGAAAGAACGAGTGGAGCTGACTTCTCCACCTGCTCCCAGAACTCTTCCTAGACTCTCACTTTCGGTAATGATGATAATGATATCCTCTCTACACACCCGCAAGAATATAAAATAAGGGAAGCTGCAAGGAGCCATCAAGCCTCTATGTGGCAGTCCCTGTAAAAAAACATACTGACAAATCATCCCTATCCACAAATTCGTCTCTCATAAAGCTCCCTATTGACTCGACACAAACAACTTGATTACCGACAGTTACCGAGTCTATTCCATTCATCTATCACTCTATTTGCCTTCCTAACTTCCCCTATACTCAGAGTTCTCCCAAATTTCCTTTCATCTGAGAACCCACAATATGTCAAACTTTTAAGGTTGTCGGAAGATCAGAGAGTATCAATTTAAGGGAAGCCCTGAATATAACAGACGTGTGGCAGGTTAATTGAGTCCCATCACTGAGACTCCCTCCTGGAAACCAATAAGACTAATAACAACTTCCATATGGCACAGACAACCTGAAGGCGAGTTCGTCAGTCTAGTTGAGGTAAACATGTGTAGACTCTCAAACAGGCTCCGTCTCCCCCTCGGCCAGCGGTTTAGAGTAACAAAGGCCACGTGATCCGTCTCTCTCAAGGCGACCCGTGGAAATTAATGTACGCTGCGGAAACTGTAATGGAAACTGCGCAAACACGGACGAAAACGACTGCTAGGCAAAACTATCCCGTGAAATATGCAACCGAACATGACTTAGTAATTCTATCAGCCTTGCTTTTCCTCCAGTGCTGAGCTCTCTCTCTCTCTCTCTCTCTCTCTCTCTCTCTCTCTCTCTCTCTCTCTCTCTCTCTCTCTCTCTCTCTCTCTCTCCGTTGAGTTTCGTCGTCGGTATTATATATTTGTATAATGAAAGGTGAAGTCGTGGTGGTGGTAGTGGTGGTAAGGGACACTGCTCTCTGTCTCTCCTGTTTCTTCTTCCTTTTATCTTTATTCTTCTTTCTGTCTCTTCTTGTTCCCTATCTCGTCGGTCTCCTTCCCTTCCTCAGGTTCTTTCTTCCTCTCTTCCACGTCCTTGTTCTCCTTCACCTCCTTCACTTCTTCCTCCTCCTCCTCCTCTGCCAGGAAATCAACTACAGCGGGTTACACAATAAGTTTAATGAGGTCAGAGTACTCCAACTTCCCTTCCCCAGTACGTGCTTCACCAGATAGAAAAAAAGATCAGGTAAAGTTTGAGCCACTCTTTTCCCTCGACAAAGTACAGAGACATTTTCTTTCAAGTGCAAGTTCACGACAATTGAAAAATACATAATGTCGCTGGAACCTACAGTAGATTGCTTTTTTTTTTTCAAGTTTCCCTCCAAAGTTAATTTTTCAATCGTGTTTTTTTCTTCAAGACTCGAGTCGATCAGAGCAAGTAGTTTTCCCTCTGTTCCCTTCTCTGCTTTGCCCTTTCCCTCTCTCGCCTTCCTTCCCTTGCCTCCACTAGCTCGCTCGCTCGCTCGCTCGCTGGCTCCCTCCCTTCCTCCTTCTCCTACCTAAAGTCTAAGTCTAAGAAAAAAATAAAGAAAGTCTCCCCAACTTTTGCATATCCACGACAACACTCTTTCTGCCTCACACAAGTTAAGATCCCGAGGCTTGGATGGAAAAAGGCCGGCGGCTTTTAGAATTATGTTGCCGACAATTGGTTCGGCAAAAAGACTTCATAAATATGGCTTCCCGGTGCAAGAAAAGTATGGGGGGAGTTTTATAAAGAATTGAATGGCAACTCTGTGTTTGTGTGTGTGTGCGTGTGTGTGAGAGAGAGAAGGAACGTGTACTCTCTCTCACTCCATGTCTTTTTTATTTATTTTTTTTCGTGTGCTCTTTCATTTCACGTCTCTTGTTTCTTTCTTTTTCTTCTACTGCCACTCTACTACAACTTTTACATAATACAATGAAGCTCAGGTCATCGTCTTGATTTTTTACTCGCTCGCTCTCGCCCTCTCACTTCCCTCATTTGTCTACGTTCTATTTTTCCCCTCTTGCTCGTCGGGGAACTTGATCTATTGTCCGGGAAGCGAAAAGAGACGGAAAATTAACAGAGAGACTTAAGTTCTACGTATAGTCACTTTACGCTGTGGCTTATACATACAACTCTCTCTCTCTCTCTCTCTCTCTCTCTCTCTCTCTCTCTCTCTCTCTCTGACTTTTAAGCCCCCATGTCACAAACGTAAGTAATAACACTCAAGGGCAGTATTTTTTTCACAGCTGCACGAGTCACAATACTTCTAGAGCATTCTCGGGGGGAAAAAAAAGTTACTAGCTTTCCATGCCAAGTCCAAGAACGAGTCTGTACTTCGTTAAATATTCTCCCAGCGACTCCCGGTGCCATTAATCATTCTGGTGGCAGGTGTCCCCTTTCTGAAACCCGGGAACATACAGACATTGATAATACATAAGCCCAGCTGGGTTAGGGCTTTATGAGGTGATCCGTCAAGACAGAAACTTCGGTAATATATCTTAGAGCAATATGAAGCTTCCTACTATATTTTTCTTAGGTGCAGGAGGTTGAATAAGGACGTTAGTTAAGGGTTATGATACGGTGGTGTACCTGCCATGTTGTTTTCCCTCCTTCATTAGTGAAGTGGGGAAAACAACCCACTTTTTTTTTTTTGTAAGGATTTGGACGTTGTACAAGAGTGTTAATTAAGTGTTACGACACGATGCTCCACCTGCCGGGATTTTCCAAGAACGGTGATGAAAACTTTGGAGATTCTTGTTCTTCCTCCGTCATTAGCGAAGTGGGAAAAACAATTGAGTGAACAAGATGAAATGTCTAGGCTGCCGAGGTGCGTTCCTGGAGGATAAGATAAAACTGCACCAATAAAGCAGCATTCCAGAGCTTACCCAAGAATGTGTTTGTTGTGAGTGGAGACAAAACGATGCTGCCGCTGCTTCCGTCACGTCATGGAGGCATTTGGGTGGGCAGGAGGGGGGTGTTGAGAAGTGCAGGGGGAAGAGGGGTCCTGTCAGTCTAAGGTGTGAGGGACGAGGTGGTGGTGGGCATGAATTATTCCAAAGGTCTCCTATCAAGCGGCAGCCTCCTCGTCTTGCCCGTGGAGGCCTTTATGAAGATGTGTTTGCCATTTCCAAGTTTAGAATGTGGAACGTAAAGCTGTCGGCGAGAGAAACATGACATTTCCAGACCTACTCGACTCCGGCTCTTCATGAAAAGTACGAGTATCTCTCTCTCTCTCTCTCTCTCTCTCTCTCTCTCTCTCTCTCTCTCTCTCTCTCTCTCTCTCTTTGTCTTTCTGACGGGCAGTGCTAACGAAAACATGCGCAACCTTCCCAGTTCACAGAGCAGATAACTGGACATTTTCGAAAACAAGTGGGTGGGAACGTGTGTCTGGCAAAGCGCGAGCAGCTGTAACATCACTAACATTTATTTTGGAGTGTGTTTTAGAATAAACCGCTGAATACGTAAATATAAAAAAGATAGTCGAGTAATCGCTCACCGCTTGTCAAAACTTTTCACAGGTGATGTACGCAGGTGAGCAGCTCTGGCGATCCCTACCTCTCTCCCCCCCTTCCCTTCCATTCCCTTCCCTTCCCTTCCCTTCAACCTTTCTTTGCCTCCCCAACTCTTACCTACCATCTCCCTCCTCTCTCCCCTACTCCTCCCTTTCCTTCCCAATCCTTACCTACCATCCCCTTTCTCTTTCTCTTATCCTCTGCCCTCCCTTTCTTACTTCCTCTCTTAAGTTTTACCTTCCACTTCACCTTCCCTTCCTCCACCACCACTTCCCCCCTCCCTTCCTCTCTTTCCTCTCCATCATCTGACTTCTTTCTTCTCCTCCACCCTGTCCCACCCTCTCCATCATCTCCCTCCTTTCTTCTCTTACGTCCCCTCTCGCCTCCCCCTCCCCTCCCTGTCGGCGTAGGATGAGGCGAGGGATAATCCTTAATGACTATCAGGGTTGACCCAAACAATGCCAGTACTAATCAGACCATCCTCTGTCAGGCGAGAAAGATTAATGGAGGAAAACTCAACACATTTTTTAGGAGGTTCGCGGGAGGACAGGGCAAAGAATTATATTTTTCCACTGTAACAACAAGTCTGCGTATAAACACGGTCTTCATTTAGGTTTTCATTTCCATGGCGTCAATCTCCCGCAGTTAAAAGTGAGACATGCACCACCACGTCAAACAGCTAAGTAATAGAAAACTCGGAGTCGAAAAAAAGCATAAAAAAAAAATAGTAATGATACCGCAGGATGGCAAGAAAATTATCACGACCTTTGAACATGCTACAGTATTTTAATCAACGTGTAATGAAACATTTGTGCAGGGAGAACACGGCTCAAATGTCATTGCGTGCGGATCGAGAGAAAATAAAATGATGATGAACTTCTGACAGTGTACAAAAAAAAAAAAAAAAAAAAAACACGATAAAAAAAATGAAAAAAAAAAATCACAAACGATCTTCACCCGATATTACAAGGAGCTTACGTTTAAATTTTTTCGCACAAAGAGCTGCGTTGTTATTTTTACTCTCAACAAACCACGCGGCACGGTAAAGTATGGAACCAATAACACAACATCTACGTCTCGGTTTTTATTTAATTTCAAAGGCCATTAATTGTGAGTCGGGGTATTTTTAGTCATTACCGTGTGTGTGTTTCCTGTTGATTGCCCTCCGTTCGCAGCAAAGTAATATCCATGTTCAGAACAATGTAATGACGGTAAAACGCCCCTTGCTGTGATGTGTGCGGGAACTTTTGCTGCGCCGTCATCTCACGCAACCATAATAGTACCACATCACCTTCCCCACCAACACAGCAATTAAAAAGATATGGAAAACAATATAATTTTTCACAATGAACTGAATAGTTGGATAAAAAAAAATAGTTCAAGGTTAGTTTTCATTGAGCAAACGCGCACACACACACACACACACACACACACACACACACACACACACACACACACACACTTCTAAACGTTCATCACAATAACAAAACAACAACAAATACAAAGACATAAAAGATTACCACAAACAACGAACACAAACAAACCACCACAACTAAAACAATGCAACATATCACACAAACAAAAAAGAAAAAAGAAAAAAGAAAAATGCAGAAACTCCACAATTGTCACCACACACACACACACACACACACACACACACACGCTTAAGTAACCTGACAACACACTCACTCCTAATGGACGTTCTACACAAACGCGGTAACATCATTTTCAGAACCAAACCTTCGGACTGCATATAGTAGACAAGAGGCGCTGCGTCCCCGAGGAATATGTGACAATAGAAAACGGAGAGACAGAGCGAAGGGAGGGAACAGCGGAGCGCGAGTGAAGCCTCCCAACGGTAACAGGTGTGGAAGAACAAGATACCTGATTTACCTGAGTCGCTTCCCCATTAATTATCACCTCACCTGCTCAGATCCGCCAATATTATTCCCATTTATGTACTGTGTTCTTGTTTGAGTCATTACTTTATTTACGTCAAGATTTTATTTATTTTTTATTTTTTTACTTTTAGAATATTCAAATGTTATGTTTTTATTTTACATTTTTCAGTAGTCGTTATTTAAGTTTGCCTTTATCGAATTATCCAGTAATGTAAGTGTTCTGAGGACTTCACATGGACCATAACCTAATCTGTATTTTTTATGCTTCGTTTAGTCTCTCTTTTTTGCGGTCAATAAAATCCATCAAACTTATCTATCTCTTTAAATACTCCAAGTAAGATGAAAAGATAGTCTCACCTCACTCCTGAAGCATAGACCATTACCCTCCTCCTACCTACGCGGACCAACAGCAGGTAAAGTGGCACAGGTAATAATACAATCTCCCAGGTGTGGAGCTGAGAGGACGCCCGCCTGAATCACCTGACTGAGCTTGCATTAATCATCACCCTCAGCTCACCTGCCCTGACTCTACAACATGAAAGTACAGGTAATGGTGTCCGCAGAGGATTTGAGCTTGGTGATACGAACAAAGCTAGTAATAATCCGTGATAGGCCTGTCTCCTGCAGCACAGTGAGCCTGCCGGAGACTATTAGCCAGAGTAAATTATGGTGCAATGATGCATGGATATGAAGCACATGAATTAGCTTAGCGTTGGATATCAGTTCATGAAGTACGAGAGGAAAGTGAAGCGGGGTAATAAAGAGGAGATTTAAGAGAGAGAGAGAGAGAGAGAGAGGAGAGAGAGAGAGAGAGAGAGAGAGAGAGAAGAGAGAGAGAGAGAGGAAGAGAGAGAGAGAGAGAGAGAGAGTCTGGTAATGTGCCGAAAGCTAAGATCAGTAAACGAGTATTAAAGCGGCTCAGCCTTTCACAGCGGGAATAAGAGGATGAACACGAGAGGAAAAAAAGGTTAAGGAGTCGAGAAAAAAAAAAAAAAAGACACAAACAAACACATCCTTGAAGAAAAGTAATTATGAGGAATGTTGCTCAAAATACTCCTCGATAAACTACAACTACTAATACTACTACCACTACGAAACTGTATCTAATATGTACTGAAGTGGACTGCAACTCTCTCTCTCTCTCTCTCTCTCTCTCTCTCTCTCTCTCTCTCTCTCTCTCTCTCTCTCTCTCTCTCTCATTTCATCCAGACACACTCCCTTGCCGTGAAATTAGAGCCAAAGTTCAGATGCGGTTGTTAAGTCTTTCACTTAGACGCAGTGTATTTCCAAGCACTAATTGAAGAAAAGAAATCAAAGGAAAGTGGAGGGAAAGAAAACAAGGCATTAAAAGCAGTACATTCAGCGGGTTAACTATCCTAAACGTGTACATAATGGAAGAAGTGAAGAGGCAGTGCTTAGGAGTAAAACCATTGGGGAACTGTGTCCATGTAGGCTGTGTTACTATGGAGAGTGAAGCGTGGGTGGTGATACATATGCCTATATATGGAGTCAGGCGTAGTGCAGTAGTAATAGTAAGAGGAGGAGGAGGAGGAGGAGGACGCTGGGGACGAGGAGGAAGAGGTCGACGAGGAGGACGAGACATTGTAACAGCACCAGCAGCAAGCAGCAGCAACAACAGCAATAACAATATTAATAACACACCAGGTTGTCTCCACGCCCATAACTTGGATTGACCGTCCCCTGGCAGTCGTCATAATAGAACGCTGCGCCTCCAGAGTCAGACAGACGGCGCTCTTCCACAAACCCAGCCATTACAAAGCCCAAGTTGGAAGCAAGAGATATTCTTCCCCAAAGGTACACTCCAAATTACTGCCGGCATTTCCTTGGGGATTATTTCTTTCAAATGGCCGGGAATCCCCTGCGAGAGGAAGGAAAATGAAGGTGAATCACGTACTTAAGGAGGAGCTCAGAGCTTTCCAAATGTGAGCAGACCGCATTGTTACAGATGCACAGGGTCGGGAAGCTCTCCTCTCAGCCTCGCTACTTGAAAAAAACACGAGACAATACTAGGAATGGCAAAAGAAAGCCTCTCTTCGCGCCCCCACTTGCAAGGTTTTGAATATTGAGCACGTAAGCCTGTGTGACTCTCGAGAGACTGACTCTCTCGTCTGTAAATGTTCTTCTGTTCAAAAGGATTACATTCTGAACGATGCTTTCACCTTTCTGCCTCAACTGGAAAATACAAGGAAGAGTAACGCGGGGGAGAAAAAAATATACATCATTTTTTCCTCCTCTCCCTCTCCTTTTTTTTTTTTTTTTAATATCTCATAGAGCTGCCTTTCAAATTTTTCACAGCATGGTTTCTCATACACATTTATTACATGACTGGGAGGCGGAGAGCATGAGAGCATGAGAGCACTGGACAGCGAGAGGAAGAGATGTGGAATGTTAAATTGACAGCATAGTGAATTGCCTGGGAACTCTGGGAAAGACATAAATGATAGAAGGGAGTGTCTGTCTTGAGGAGAAGGAAGGGCAGTGCTAAAAGTGGAGTTGCACTGATTGACGCTGACTGAGAATAATGAAATAAGACTGTTTAAGGAGGGAGGGAAAATGAGTGATGGAGTGGAAAGAGATTGTAGAGAGAGAGAGAGAGAGAGAGAGAGAGAGAGAGAGAGAGAGAGAGAGAGAGAGAGAGAGAGAGAGAGAGAGAGAGAGAGAGAGAGAAGACAAGACGGAGTGGGAAGGCGAAAAAGAAAGGATGAGTGAGGGTTGGAGGAGATGAAATGAACCGAAGGAGTAGGAAGAGACAGAGAAAGGGGCGAGGGAGTTAGGGGAGCAAGTCAAGCGAGGGAAAAGGTGCAGAGAGAAAAGAGGAAGAAGGAAGAGAAAGAAGAGAGAATGAGAGAGAGAGAGAACGTGTGAGGGATGGACAGGAGGCGAGTGGGTGGGAAAGCTGGTTAATTATGATGTCCTAAGGCCTAAAAGCATAAGTGAGAAATTGAGAGAGAGAGAGAGAGAGAGAGAGAGAGAGAGAGAGAGAGAGAGAGAGAGAGAGAGAGAGAGAGAAACGAGGCGTGCGGGTGAGAGGCCCTTGAATAGAGTACGTGTGTGAGGTGAAGGGCGAGAGGGGGACACTGCTCCAGTACGGTGGCGGTAGGAGGGAGCAGTGCACACCTGTCCTTCCTACCAGGTGTGTTCAGCATATTATATTACTCACGCACTTAGCAAAAAAAAAAAAAAAAAAAAAAAAAAGGAGAGAGAGATAAAAACAATGCAAAATGAAACCCCAAGAGAAAGTTTTATCCGCTTTTTTTATATTGCATCATATTTTTTAAAGCTGATGGCTTCTTGCATCACTTTCACTTTTGTTCAACGCAAAAAAAAAAAGAACACGCGGTGCACAGAGTAGCAATTAAAGACTTGTAATAATGCCTACCAAAGTTTCCAGTACAGAAGGCAGGTCAAGGCTTGGAAACGCTTGCCGCTACCATAGAAATAACCCAGTTGGTAATGTTTTCCTCTCCCTCTAGATGTAGCGAGTCATAAATAAGGAAATTAAACCCCAAAAGTACAGCACGGCAGGTCATCAGTTCTAACTCTTAAAACTTTCGTGGCAAATAGTAATCCCAACATTTTCCAGAATTACGATAAGCAAGTGGAAGTTTGAAAATGAGACACAGAAGTACTTAGGTGGATAGAAAATTACTTGTGGATAAAGTACAGAGGTGAATAGAAAATACTTAGGTGGATAGAGAAGTACTGAGGTGGATAAGAAAGTACTGAGGTATGGATAGAGAAGTACTTAGGTGAATAGAGAAGTGTGGTGGATGAAGTGGATAGAAAAGTATTTAAGTGGATAGAAAAGTACTTAAGTGAACAGAAAAGTACTCAGGTGGATGGCCATAAGCTGACAAGTCACTAATAAAACGAAAACACAATAACATCTACCTCGCTGCATGTCATTATTTCTGCCTATAAAACTTTTAAAAGCAAATAATTTTTTTCTCTCTCTCTCTCTCTCTCTCTCTCTCTCTCTCTCTCTCTCTCTCTCTCTCTCTCTCTCTCTCTCTCAAGGCAACGAGTCATGGAGAACGAAATGAGGCGAAATCACAACCACACTACCACAAGGCTTAAACTCTCAGTGCATAATCTTCTGTGACAATTCGTTCATAATAGTCAAGATAATGAGTGTCAGGCACGTTTTAGGTTCCCATTACAAATAAATCCCAGAAACTCTTCCCTAAAACCCAACGCATCAAGTCCAAGCACATGGCAAGTTCTCAGGTTTAAATTCTAATAATAGTTCGTTCTTGAAAATAAAGATGCCAAGTAAGTGTCCTGTGTCTATTTCAAATTCTCGAAACAAAAAGTTCTAGGCAACCTTTTCTTACAAGTATCAAGTGCATCACAACTCCTCACAGGTCACGAGGTCACAAGTCCTCCTTGTCGTCCTCAAAAACCAAAAGTTCCTAGGTACAAGTATTAGGAGTTCTGAAGTCTTTATTACAGATCAGCTAAGTAAACATATAATGAGAAAAATAACAATTATCACCGCACACGATCACTTTTCATTACCAAACCTGAAGCAACCCCACCCCACACGGCCAACAAGTCAGATACATGCTAAGAGTAAGAGCCAAGAGATCCAGAAGCACACCACTGAAAATATGTGAACTTTTAATGAGAGAAAATATCACACGACCACTTTCATTACCAAACCTGAAGCAGCTCTTCTTTACAAACCCAACAAATCAGATGCAAGTAAAGAGGCAAGAGATTCAAAACCACAGCATCGAAAAACCACGAATATTCGACAGTGAGCTCTAAACGCATTACCTCTTAATAAAATAACGTTTCGGTTACATCTACAAAGGCGAACGATATCGGCTTTCGGAGATACGTCACTTCGGTATAGGATGCACTGAAGCGTCACCACATCTTCGCCCTGCTCAATAGAACTCGCCAAGAAGATAAATTCAGGGGCAAAATTGGTAGCGATGTACATTGCAAGGTGGGTCCCGAGGTGGTGGCACTCGCTTTTCCCGCGGGTGTTAGTGCAGTGGTGTATATTGCGAGGTGTGAATTATTACGTGTCCTCGTCCTACTTTATTCACTAAAAGCAAGATCTAGTATCAAATAACGGAGCTCTGTAGAAAAATGTGAAAAATTTGAAGAAATGGATGGGAGGCTAAGAATGTGAGGGAAAAGCATATAAAAACTGCATTAATATCGTCGTGGTCCAAACCCAGCGCTACATTTACAATTATTATTACCTTTTGTGTGTCTCCTCCTTCACATAACGCGGCCATAAAATATTCAGAGAGGCAAGATTGGGAAATATTTCAAATAATGCATCTGGTCTCCCACAAACACAAAGCACAAGGAAATATAGCGAAATTACAAGTTGTGCATTAATCTGGGTAGTACTTTAGAGTCGCTTGAAATTCAGCGCGGCCCTCTGCTGCAGATACGGTCTTTCGGCGTTAGTCAGCCAAAATAACATTAGTAAATATTATGCTCCTCGCGGGCCCGCAGCTTCCGCAACCTGACAAAGGAAGAGGAAATAAAAATGCACTTACTTCTGAATTCGTCCTGGCCGGGGTAGCGGGACAGGATGCTTTCAGGAGCTAGTCTAGCATCTTGGCCTCTTTGGGGTCCCGGGGCCACCACCATCCCCGCCGACACCACCACCATGGACACCACCACCACCATGACCGCCGCTGCCACACCGTCACTGCAACACTCGCCCATCGTTGCTCGCCGGCGTCCGTGCAGGATCATTAACACTCACAAACTCCCGTTCCTGTGTCTTGGTATCGCCGCAGCACCGAGCGAGGAAGTTTGATGTACTACAGCACAACTTAATCACGACTTGTTACGTCTACTTTCCATGGTTCTCCTTCCTTCTCGCTCTCCGGGAGTTGTGATGTTCAGCCGCCACGACTCATCCCGGCAAGAACACAGCACACGTTATGGAGGGAAGGGAGGAGAGCTGCCCCGCGCTCGACCGCCAAGCACCCGCCGCTCACTGCTGCCAGGCCAATACTGAACCGGCCGTCTCAACAGAAGCTCCAACAACCCTCAGGATCCCATCATTTTCGGGTCAGAGAGCGCAGACGCATCACCCTCGGCCTCCCCGTCACCTTACCGGCGTAGTGCATGGAGGGGTGGGAGGGGAGGAAGGGGGTGTGAATCATTCATTACTATGACGTAAATCAGCAATAATTTACTTCGAAACTCATGAAACCGTTTCGGAGCAGTTCAAAACATGTATGAAGCATGTTACTTACACTCCCTCCAAGTAAGCAAAGCCTTTTCCTCACAAATCTCCACCTTGCCGTCGTGTTCCCGAGTCCATGTGAAGTATTGCTATAGCATGAACACCAAAGCATCGCGTGTTTACTTACGTGCGTTTAAGAAAGGAAAAATTCTCGAGTCCAAATGTGCCGATACATTTTTTAAGGATCGGTAACTCAAAGCAGGCGATCCATGTTTGCTTTTAATTTATCTTTGGAAGTAGGAAGAGACTGAATTAAGCTGATTTTTTTCCCCTTGGCAAACCTTAATGTTGTACCTCGCAGCAGACGCCTGAGCAGCGCAATAATGTATTCCCTCTCCCTCTCACTCTTTGAATCTCTCTCTCTCTCTCTCTCTCTCTCTCTCTCTCTCTCTCTCTCTCTCTCTCTCTCTCTCTCTCTGAATATATTTGTATGCCTTGAGGACCCTTCCTTCAGACGCAAACAGACAATTACTCAAAACGAAACGAAGAGCAAAATTTTGGCATATTGTAGCAAAATAAAAATAAGGATGCCAACTTGCAGGGGCTTTTCCAGTCCCGCCCGTGAAGTTGTCTGGTGTGTGAATGGCCCAAAGGGAGGCGTGTCCTGGTGGCGGTCTTGGTAAGCTTTCCCAGGCAGACGAGGCGGCGCCCGCGGCCTCCCTCGCACTTGTCATCGATTCATGTCCACTGATGTACTCTGATGAACGTATTGATTAAGCAAACAAACATTGTCTTACTTCCAAACTTTATCAGTAACAGAATAAACGAGGTGCCTCATTTTTTTTCAACTTCCTGAAAGTGAAGTTGCTCGGTACTAATAATATTCTCGTAGCTGCAGAATGATACACCACTTAAAAACAAGACAGCATAAATCAAGCAAGAAAGAGAAACAAGAAAACTGCCTGCCTCGTACCGGAAATCAAGCATGAAATCCAAAAAACACAGTGAAGCAGCAGCAGCAGCAGCAGCAGCAGGCCTCGCGGGGCAGCAGAGTCCGGGAAGATTTAGGAACTTGCTGCAAGTCGCGGCTCTTTATCAACTTGCCTCCTCAAGTTCCCCCACAATGTCTTTTTAGAAAGCAATTGATAAATGAAAAAGAAAAACAAAGCTTTCAATTACCGACAAAGTCTTCAGTTGATTGGCCTCAGGTCAGACCCTCCGCCGGGTTTGCGAGAAAGGAGGGACGATTGTTACGTCAAATTAATTACCACCGCCAAGGAAATACAGGTACAAACATTACCTTTGACGGCATAAATTCAGCCGACACGCGCACACATCGTTGCCAATCAGGGTTATTCATTAGTTATGCAAGCGGGCGAATGACAGCGACAGAGCGCCACTATTAGTCTCTTTTCGGGTCATTTATTTACCCTGGACATGACCCCCTCCGCTTCTCACTTTCAATCTCCGCCCAACTATACCAGGTTTTGTTCCTAACATTTCTATTTTCATGAGAGAGAGAGAGAGAGAGAGAGAGAGAGAGAGAGAGAGAGAGAGAGAGAGAGAGAGAGAGAGACGCACGTCTATCAATTTCCAAGGTTATTTTTTATTTATTTACTTTTCTCCTTTAAATTAATCGCATAAAGCATAAATTAGATACGGAATTCTCTCTCTCTCTCTCTCTCTCTCTCTCTCTCTCTCTCTCTCTCTCTCTCTCTCTCTCTCTCTCTCTTTTCCATCAAGACCTTTAATCGAGCAAAAGAAACGTGTTATTCATCACCACCACATCACCACCTCCCACATGTCCTCCCCCCTTGCCCACACCCACGCCCGCCGGCACACTGCACACGCCCTTCTCCCACTCTCCCTTGCCCATTATTAACGCAGGCACAGACGTGAGGACTGAGGGGAGCTGGCTCAATCCCCTCGATTTATCAAGGAACACTCCCCTTTTTCTCTCTCGTAACACGTCGTATGAGCAGGAAAATATTGGGTATGCTTCGATATTAAGGGCCTATATGAAAGCAAACATGATGATGGTTTGGCCTTGTATGAGGACCACACAAGCCACGTACAAGCACGCACGTACATACACACAAACCACCACCACTACACATCCACCTTATCCACCCTTACATGGACACACCCAGCCAGCCACACAGCCCCACACACACACACACACACACACACACACACACACACACACACACACACACGTAGGTACGCCTGAAGGAGAAAACTCTATTCAAATTCCGAAATTGGTGTCTTTCCATCACTAAAATTCAAGAATCCGAAAAGATTTCCAAGCGATGTTCCTCTTTTTATTTTTTTATTCTTTTTTTTTTCATCACTCACATTCACACTTTTATCGCGGCACATTTATTCGAGTCCCGAGTTCCTTATTTTTTTTTCTTCCCTCTCTTCCCTCAATTTTTTACTTTCATTTTTTTCGAGAAGACATTCAGTACTATTCCAAATGAGCCTCACCAAAATTCCACCTTAAGAATGTCAGATTTTCAGACAAATTGCATGAAATATAAAAGAGAATCTAATGCTTCTAATGATGATGATGATGAGGTGGAAGAGGAGAAGGAGGAAGGAAGAGGAGGAAGAGGAGTACGGCGACGACAACGACAACGAGGACGAAGAGAACGTGGAGGAGGAAGATAAAGACGAGAAACGTGAAGGAGAAGAAAAAGAGAACGAAAACCTGAATAAGGACAAGGACAAGAAAGAGAGGACATGGGAGAGTAGGACAAGGATGACAAGGAGGAGGAGGAGGAAGAGGGCGAGGAAAAAACATCTTCAACTTCCCCCATCTTTAAATTCAGCCTCTTTCAAGGAGTCAAGTGGCGGAAACGTACTAATTCCTCGTTGCCTTGCTGTCAAATGTCTTCACAAAACTCGCAGTCTTGCCGGTGTCAGATTAATGCAAAGATAATCCACGAATGAAGAAAAGTTTACTTGATAACCGCGACATGAACCTATTTTTTTTTCTTTTTTTTATTGATCCAAACAAAGAGAGAATACCAGCTCTCTCTCTCTCTCTCTCTCTCTCTCTCTCTCTCTCTCTCTCTCTCTCTCTCTCTCTCTCTGCATCAAAAGAGATAATCACAACAAAATAAACTGCACTTAATTACAAAAAATATGGTGTAAAGTTAATCTATTCACAAAATAATGCTAATAACTTCTCCTTAAGGCACGCCAAAGTTTCCTGGACTACATCATGGGGCATTAAATTCCCACGCTTTTAACAGAATGAAGCTGCAAAGGTGTGTATGAGTATCCCAACATGAAGACGAGAAAGAGAAGGCAAAGAGAGCAGCATGTTTATTTCTCCTTATTCCTTGTGATCAGGTGAGGGAATTATCACCTCAAGTCTTAAAAATAACACAGCTCGCGTGCCGTAGACTAAACGTTGCAGCACCTTGTTATTGCTTAGCCAGGTGAAGGAAGGTGACCGCTGCATTCCACGCTTGTTTTTCCGGAATGTCCTTCACGAGGGTCGCACGAGCTGGAATCCGTGTTTTAAATCTATTAGCATTCTTGCCTTAGTGGGTAATACATATAGTTTAAATGACGCATGATTACAAAAAGGGACTGAGTCTTGTATGTTGAGTCTATTCGGATTCTTACTACGATGCAGAGAAATATGAAAGTAAAGTAGGTTCAAAGTCGTGGGTCTTATAGAATCTATTTGAATTCTTAGCAAAGTGTGTAACGTCGAGGATAAGAAGATTCAAAGGTGTACTTGTAGGATTAGAACGGAATGTCTTGTATTGCCAGTCTGTTCACATTCTTACTTTTTTTTATATATAGAAGGGGAACAGGCCACGAGCAACAAAATTAAAACAAAAAAAAAAAGGCTCACTGAGAGGCCAGTCCCCAAAGTCAGAAACGAGTCAAAAAATTGGAGAATAAGTCCATTTGAATTCTTACCACAGTGTGTAAAGTCGAGGATAAACAGATTCAAAGTCGCTGAATTACAGACAGAAATAAAACACGTGGTATTTCGATTATTTGCATTCTCACCGCAGTGAATATAGACAAGGATAAACAGACTGTAAGACGTTGAATTAGAAGCAAGAATCAAACGACAGGTATTTTCAGTATTTGTATTCTTACTGCACTGGATAAAGTCGAGGAAAGACTGATGCAAAGACGTTGGATTAGAGGCAAAAGTGGAACGTTTTGTAGTCTGAGTCTCCTTGCACACCACAATGAAGGAAGTACGGAATAAACAAACCATAAGACGTAGAAATAGAGGCCAGAATCAAACGCCTAGTATTTTTGTAATTTATTTTTTCTTTTCCCTCTTTTTACCGCAATGGATAAAGTAGCGAACAAGCAAACTCACAGGCGCAAAACTATATTAGAGGCTAGAACAGAACGCTTATTACTTTATATCTGTTATCGCAATAGATAAATGAGAAAGCAAAAATCGTATATCTGGTATTTTGAGTCTACGTACATGCATACCACAATGAACAAAGTATGGAATAAACTAACTTAAAAGTGTAGAATTAGAAGATAAAACCAACACCTACCACTTTCACTTCCCTGTTTTTTATCCTTTTTTTCTTCAGTTTCTTTTTGCCGCATTGGATAAAGCAGAAAACAAACTGGTAAAAAAATGTAAAATTAAATTAAGCGAGACGAGGCGAACCATTCACTGGACACGCCTGGTTTTCCGATGCCAGGTAAGAGAAAACCCACAACGTCGCAAGCCAGGCAGTCGATATCTATGCTTATAATTCCCCGCACGCTTAACCTGACGACTCCTGGCGTAATAGTGTAATTTGAACCCCACCAGGCTAACGTATCCTTGTACTCGTAACCAAGACACCACATCAGGGCCTGTATTCTGAAACGTTATGTTCTCTTATCACGATTATTTGCAAAGGCCACAGAGGTGATCAGCCTGTTTTCAAGAGTGTTTCTCCCGTTAACTATGTAGAATTTTTGTTAATAAGATAAGATAATTCATTTGTCACATTATAATACATTGGCGTATACAAGTGAAATTCTTTGTCTATAGGCTCCAGAGAAAGTAAAGACATAGTATAATTATTAAAATAGACATAATTAAAAGCATCAATCACATAAAACATAATGAGTCACTAGAACCGTAAAAACGCCATTAAAAACCTGTGAAATTTCAAGCAGAGCGCTTTGAGAGTTGTCGGTGTGAGAGCAAAGCGTTTCAGAAAGCGGACACAATGTTAAGTACGCGTGTCTCCGGTGCTCCGTATCTGTCTCCAGGCGAATACCTGGGCACATAATAGGAGCCCAGCGTAGCACAGCGTACACCTCCCTTTATTGCTCTATTTTCACCGAGATGAAGAGATTATGTAGCTTAGCCCAGGGAATGCCGGCCTTAGGGATTAACTCCAATGTCACCTCCTCGCTACCATCACCATCGCTACCGCCCTGACGCCGCGAGATCCTCCGAAGTACTACACGCCGTCGTCAGTTACCCGAGACTGTACGGTATTTGGAAAGTCGTGTAGGAAGGTTAATTGTGTTGTACATGCTGTTAATCCAGAGCAGTCTTTTGGTATCGGTAATAAAGCGATACTATGTATATATTGGGTGTTTCAGGGCTTAGTTGCTAAATGCTGGTCGGTCGATGTCTGGAGAATATGTGGAATTCGGAAGTCATGAAGGAAGGTTAGTTGTTCTACCGGATGTGTTTTATTTCGTAATAGGTTTCTAGTTTGAGTAATAAAGTAATGCAATGCACATATAGGGAAGTTTTAGCGCTTAGTTGCTAGACGCTGGCCAGTCGACGTCCTCCCTCCTCCCTAAGCTCGGCCCAAGCCTGTGACTCTTCGCTTTATCTCGGTGGAAAAATGGAATCTGGATTTATATTGCACTCCGCCAATGGCAGCTACAGTTTTTGTAGATATTTTCCAAGCCTGTGATCTAATCCTGAGATTTATCTTTATTTTTTCGTTTTATTTTTATTACTTTTTTCTTCACTTTCCTTTCTCGCTGAACCTCGCTGTCTGGGACTCTGAGATAAATGCAAATAATAGTCAAGTGTAAACAACCAAAAACCCGCGGCCAATACGAACCAAGTAAAAAGTGAAATTTTAGAACCCCGAGTCTTGCACGAAAACTGCTTCTACTGCAAGACAGGAAAAAATACACACAAGCTTCTTGCAAACTGCTCGTGTTGCTTAGTGTCCTGCAGGAACGCTGGAATATTGCCATCAACGCCGCTACTCGTCACCGCCAGAAACATAGCGACAGGCACTGAGCGGGTCACGCCGAGGACGCGTCATTGAACGGGAGGACAGTAGGCGCATGGAGGCAAGACGCGCGGTGACCTGCCACCCTGGATCAGCCTTGTGCCACACGATTGCTCTGGGAGGAGGAAAGCAGTGTGGATGCTATTGTCAGGGCGCAATGAGGGCTTTGTTTAGTGTCTTAACGACCGCTAGGGGGCTTAGGACTGTGCTGGCTCTCTCTCTCTCTCTCTCTCTCTCTCTCTCTCTCTCTCTCTCTCTCTCTCTCTCTCTCTCTCTCTGGATATCCACTTACTATGCTGAAACATAATACATCCAAGGGGTTTATTACGCGGGGGAAACAGAACACCACAACAGTAATAATCTCAGCCTAACAAAAGCATTATTGACTCTTTCAAAAATCTCTTTTAAATATTCATAAAGAAAGGAAAGGAAAAAAAAAAGTAAACCTCCGGCCATCTCTGTGATGCCGAACGGGAGGAGAGGGAGGAGGAAGAGGAGAAGAGAGGGAATTTTGAGGGAAAGGAAGAAAGGGAGGAGAAAGAAATTTTGTTGAGGAAAGGAAGGAAGAGAAAATTTTGGAAAGGCCGGGAAGGAGGAGGAATTTCTGGGGAGAGATTGTTTGGCTTCCTTTCTTCCCCACAAAAGCTTCTTCCTTTCTTCACCAAACGCCATTGTAAAAGATCCAAAAACCATCTTTCCGCTAGGAGGTGAAACGCAATAGAAATGGACCGAAATGCACCAATAAGATACACCCAACGAAACAGTAAAGTCCCCGTGACGATTACCCAAGACTAGGGTCATTAAAGTGCGTTCTTAAGGCAGCTCGTTAGAATGGGGGAAAATATCGCGCTGGCAAACTCACGGCTCTTTCCTCCTTCCCCTGGACAAAAGTGGGAGTATTTGCCAGTGTTCAAATAACAGTAGGTCTTTGCAAGTTCTTTAAATCACACACACACACACACACACACAGATGTTGATTTTTCCAAGTACTTTAAATTACACACAATTTTTTTTTTTCTAAGTGTTATAAATTTCACACAGATTCTTATTTTCTAACCCTCTTTTCCCTACAGCTGTCCATATAAAAAAATAAAAAAATAAACACTATAAAATTGAAGTGTGGGACATTTTCCAGTGTCTTGTAAACTATTAGTAATTTTCATGAGCTTTACACGCGTAGTTACCGACTCCAGCACAACACAAGTCAACATGTGAATACAATGAATGACTATTATACGCAATGCAGTCTTAAGAAAGCCAACCACCATTAAATATCACCTCTTAAAGACACAACTACTCTGTAAACGACGATTTTAACCCATAACATACACTTTCTCATTAAATACTCATTAGGGCCCATTAAAAACACGACGGGCCTCATTGCTCAGACACGATAGAGTCCCCGGTGGGCCTTCGCCGTCAGCAGCAGAGGCAGACGTGGCCTCGACAATCTTCGACACCCTGAGGACGGGAACAACTCCGGTGCATTACCCAATTACTCCTGTTATCGACAAGGTGGGCAGGCGCGCGCGGTTCTCCGGAGAGCTTACCAATATCGCCAAGACCATAAACCAGGGTAAGGAAAGCAATGCGAGGCAGGAGATGCCGGCCAGAGGAAAGAGAAAAAAAGATTACCATTCAAAAGGAAGCGTTTCTTTAACCCTCCCCAGCGAGTGACTCTGTGTTTAGGAACCGCGGTGTTCATATCGACTTGGGGGAAAGAAGCTGCCCGAACATGAGGCGAGAAACGAGCAAGGAGAGAAGCGACAAGGCGCAGGCAAATAGGCAAGGGGAAGGCGACAGGAAAACACGGCAATAGACACGCCCACGGAACGACAAAGGAGACAGACGCTTGTGGGATAAAAGGAGACACACAAGAGAAGCGAGAGTGCATGAAGACCCAGCTGTCCCTGATAATAGCGAGACCGCCCACCACCGCCCATCATCGCCGCCATTAAGACGTGACCCCGCACGTCCCGAACTGCCACCAGAGGTCGCCAAGGTCGCTGCTGCTCTTTTAAACAGAGAAAAGCTATTGAGGAGTCGAAAACTTATTTGCCCCAAACCCGCAGCAACTGCAGCCCAGGGTATTGCAATCAATCGCTCCTGTGTGTGTGTGTGTGTGTGTGTGTGTGTGTGTGTGTGTGTGTGTGTGTGTGTGTGTGTGTGTGTGTGTGTGTGTGTGCATGTGTGTGTGTGTGTGTGTGTGTGTGTGTGTGTGTGTGTGTGTGTGTGTGTGTGTGTGTGTGTGTCTGTGTGTGTGTGTGTGTGTGTGTGTGTGTGTGTGCGCGTGTGTGTGTCTGTATGTGTGCGTGTGTGTGTGTGTGTGTGTGTGTGTGTGTGTGTGTGTGTGTGTGTGTGTGTGTGTGTGTGTGTGTGTAAGAATAACTGTGAATGCTAGAGAGAATTTCCATTACATATGACAATGCAACAATGCAGAGAGAGAGAGAGAGAGAGAGAGAGAGAGAGAGAGAGAGAGACTAATCCTCACCACAAAAAGAGCTGGGCGGGGGAAGTGCGAACAACAAAGAGGCAGAAGAGAAATGAGTGCAGGACCTCATATCTTCGTACATCTTTGCCTACTCCCACGAGACACCACCTGACACCTACACAGACACACTTCCTGACACTCCCCCACCACCACCACCACCACCACCACCACCCCTGCATACTTGTCACTCGTCACTTCATCTTCAATTTCCATTTACTTCGCAAACCTAATAGTACTTAAAACGAGAAGAGAGAGAGAGAGAGAGAGAGAGAGAGAGAGAGAGAGAGAGAGAGAGAGAGAGAGAGAGACGCCTAATACTCCATCTATAAAGTCATTGGATGCTATCTGGATAAGTTTCAAGAGGAAGGTGCGAGCGAGTGGCTACTGAAGCGATGATGAGGAGCGAAAGTAATGTCAGAAGACGAAGGATGATGACCAGTGAAGCATACGAAGTGAAAAATTAGGAAAGCTAAGATTGTCGAGTCGGAGACATTTCACAGTAACGTGGAATAAAGAGGAGGAGGAGGAGCAGGAGGAGGAGGACATTCGAGAGATTATATCAGCTCACGGAAAAGATGGTTAGATGTTGATAAAGAGTGAACGATAACGGGGAGTAAGAAGCATATTTTGCGTACACGAGAAGCGAGGATTGAGAACATCAATGGACGGGGGCGGGAAATTATTGTTAGGAGAATTATTGAAATATAAACATTTTCGAAATCAGACTATTACGTTCTTTCGATAAGCGCGGAGAAAATTATCCCTTTGAGTGAAGCTTATGTCATTATATAGATGGGAATGACAGGAAATTAATCTTTATTCTCAGGATTAACTCAATAACCATTCGTACCCTTTCACTTTTTATCCCGAAAAAAAATAAAATAAAATGTTAATACAAATATTTTTAAAAAATGCATGAATTCTACTGACAGAACGATTAACAAAACAGAACAGTGTTGAAATAATTATTCTCTTCGGATTAACGGTATGAAATTTTTATGACCTTTTCTCTTTTTTTTTGTATGGAAAATATTGAATAATAACATAGGAAGAAAAAATATTTGAACTGCGATAAGAGATTATACCAAGGACAAAAACATCGAATACGCAACACCAGAGACTTACACACAACACAACTTGAGACCTCCTCAGAAAAAAACTTATGCGAAACACAGGAGGGAAGAAACTAAAGGAATCCCACTTGGTAAGCAAGGCGGATACCCATTCAGGCTCACTTCACAGATGAAAAGTCCTGAAATCGAACTATTTTTCCGACCCTGTCCCTCTTAATCTTCCAACACACTAATCCATTGATTATTTAATTTACTATACGTTTTCATTCAGCACGAAAAGCCAAAGAAGACAACTAAAAATCCCTACCCATTACGTTGAGCAGGAAAGATGACCCCATCCCTCACTCTAGGAGAAGATACATTTAGTGTTATGTAAATTTACGGAACTACGAGGTATAAAAAAAAGAAGCGACGTTAATCTGAAAGCCTCGAGGTCAAGGGACGGAAACCACATGGGGACAAACTCGGCGAAATGTGTGTTTGGTAATAATTCAAGGATCACGAGAGCCAGAATCGAGGTAGAAAAATGTTGCTTTCTTTTCATTCCTGATATTTGAATGAAGGTGTTTTATGGACAGTCTTTTGTGACTTACGACACGACAGAAGTGAAAAATAAGGTCAGTTTTTATCCAGAGAGACGTGAACGAGGAAGGTAAAGAGATGAGCGAGACAGGAACGTGTGTGTAAGTTACGGACTGACGTGCTGGTGTGACGAACGAGAACCTGAGAATGAAAACGAGAGAAGGAGAAACCGACAGGGCGAAAACACTAAAGATTTTTGGAAAGACGGTAAGACAGGACAGGGGGATAAGATGCAATGTCGGCGACGAGAGAAAAAAAAAAAAAAACACGCTGTGAAAAGAGAGAAAAGAAGTCCCATAAATCTGCTTTAGGTCCTTTTCTCCCTGAACTAAAGTTTCCAAGTTACTTTTTTGGAGCAAACTTTCGACCTTTGCACGTTTTCTTTGTCCTAATGAGCCGCTATATAATTATCACAAACAGGGGACTTTCTGTGCTGAGAATACAAGGGACTATACATCAACAACTACCACGAAAAAAAATGTCAAACAAAATTACAAACATGCTTTTCTTTTCTTTTAACTTTGTCTCCAAATGACTCACCTTACCATTGTCGTAAACTGCAGGTCTTCCGTACTGAGAACACATACACTGCTACAATAATTACTGTGATAAAAAAAAAGTCAAACAAAAAGGTAAATTTACTACTTTTTAGTCTTTCTCTATCCAGATGAGCTGCCAAACAAAAGAGCAAGCTTCCTACTTTTTAACCCTACTTCGTTCAAACGAGCCGCTTCGTAATTATCACAAATGCGAGACTTTCCAAAGAGAGAGTAAATATATCAGTACATCAATGACAAAAAAAAAAAAAAAGCCAAATAAAATCTATGAACTCTCCAACTTCCGTGAATTTCATCAACACGAACCGCCAGAAGATTATTACAAGCGGTAGAGTCTCTATAGCGAGGATACAAACGGTGATACATGAATAACTACAACAAAATGGACATTGATAACCTGCACGCGGGGAACATTTAATACCGTGAATCAATTTACCGCCCAGATCCCTGAAATGATAGCATAACGACGCCATAAAGGAGAAAATATGATAACGCTTCATCATACAGATAAAAATAATATTTTGGGAGTAAAATCGAAGGTGCGCCCGATCTCCTTTGCAGGTACTTTTAAAAATTTACGCAAATATCGTGTCTGGAAGAGAAAGGTAGCAATAACAACAACAAAGACAACAACAACAACAACAACAACAACAACAATTCCCGTCAATCCAACAATATCAGCAACCTTCCATCTTTCCTATCCCAGTAGGTAAACAGGTTCCCGCCGTCTTGGCAATCCCAGGCATTCAGAGATACACCTTATCACACGCCTTTCATGTACCGATAGACTAACCAAGGCCGCAGCTTGTTATCCTTGCTCCATCCTTGATCGCACAAACGCGGGAACGGGAACGAACGAAAGGAAGAGAGGAAAAACTCAACAAACAGACAAATACTGAGGAAGCTGAGATCAGGTGGTAAGATTAAATTCATGATCACATTCAGGCGTAAGCATTAGTAAGGCCTTGTAAAGCATGACCTCACATAATCACAGAATATGATGGAACAATAAAAGGAGAGGAAAATAGCGTGTAAACAGATACAGATATGGATCACAGGAATAAAGCTGATTATTCTCATCTTTTCCAGAGGCAGAAGGAGATAAAGAAATAAATAAAAACTTAATGAAACCGTAATTTAGATAGGTAGTCAGGTGCAAAGATCTAGTTAAAACATACAAAAGAAAAAATCATTCTTAGTTTGTGAAGAAAAAGTCTATGTAACAAATAGGGTAAGATGATCAGATGCTCAGGTTCGTAAAAATCAACATTCAAAACAGATGGTCAGGTGCAAAGATTAAGCTAAAACAAAACAAAATAAATAAAGCCTTCCGTCCTGACTGCAAAGAAACGGTAAAGTTAACAAACAAAATAAAAGAAGTCAAATGCTCAGGTGCATAAAAAAAACAAATCAGAAAACGTAACAAAAAAGCAAACTCTCAGGTAACAAATAAAACTAGGTCGGATGCTTAGGTGCTTAAAAAAAAAGGTCAGAAAATGTGACAAAAAAAAAAACTCAACTCTTACCTTGCTAATTACCAGGAGGACTGCAGGTACAGCGCGTCCATAATGAGGGAACGCATGTGTCGCTCTTCTATAACTCAACTCTTCTCTGCCGCCGTCACCGTGAGCCGGGAGTGGATCGATGGGAGTCTCGCAGGCCGGCGGTCCATGGACAAACGGCGCGCACGCTTTCCCCGAAGTTATCCCCGAACGATCCGACCTCACGCGACGGTGACAAGTCCGAATATAAATGGGTTACTTCGGGAAAAGGTGGAGGTGTCGCGGTGTCTTTCTTTCCCGCGTCAAAGAAAAGACGGTGGCGGCAAACGGCGGAGGGACGTTATGAGGCGGCGGGGATGATTTACTGCCGGCTGTGTTGCTGCAGAGATGTGCGCGTCTTCGTTTTCTTTGTGTGTGTGTGTGTGTGTGTGTGTGTGTGTGTGTGTGTGTGTTATCGTATGGTCAATAAACGTATCTGTCTGTCTGTCTGTTTATCTATCTATCTATCTATCTATCTACCTGTGTGTGTGCGTGTTTTATCCCATGGTCAATAAACGTATTCGTCTGTCTGTCCATCCGTGTGTGTGTGTGTGTGTGTGTGTGTGTGTGTGTGTGTGTGTGTGTGTGTGTGTGTGTGTGTGTGTGTGTGTGTGTGTGTGTGTGTGTGTGTGTGTGTGTGTGTGTGTGTGTGTGTGTGTTTGTCACGATGAGACTCGTAATCTAAACCCACTTTTTAGCTGCAGCCTTGATCTCGACAAGAATACTTAAGAAGCAGCAGAATAATCTTGCAAAATAAACTTTTCCTATTTATCCTGAGCACGGAAAGGAGAAGATGGCAAATGAAAGTTAAATATACGTTAAAAAAACAAGATGGAGAAGGAGAGGAGGAGGAAGAAGAAGAAGAATGCAAAGAAGATAGAGAATGAAGATGAATTTACATAAGAACCATAAGATAAAAAAAAACATCAATATGAAGAATAAAAACTAAATCCTGAACAGAAAAGAAGCGCAGGAAATTAAGAAAACGCTGAAAAAGATGAGAAATATACGCAGGAAGAAACGTAAACCCATAAATACAGGAGGGAGATATGAAAGCGAGCGAGAGCAGGTATTTCAGTGGTAATGAAGTGGTTGGCGATAGTGGCGAAGACCGGAGTTGTTTTGACTTATCGTTTCAACTCAGTGAGCAAAGGAAGGCCACTTGAGCTGGAAAAGAGAGAAAAATAAAACAAATACGAAGGCAGGAGGCAGTGTGGTGATGGTAGTAGTGATGGTGGTAACAGTAATAGCAGTAGTGGTTGTTGTTGTTATAGAAAAGAATGCAAGAGCGGAAATATAAGTAGTATTACCAGTGGTTAAATAAGGAATATGAAACTTGACTTCGTTTTCATCACACTACTAAGAGACAGCAAACTACAATGTGAAATAATAAGAAGGAACAGAATATGAGCTTGTCGGTGCAATATACTGCCTGTACAATTTAAGTGGAGGTACAGAGTGAAAGCTGAGAGGCAGAGGCAGTGAGAGCAAAGCAACGACAAGAAGGAAGCAGGAACAACAAGCGTGCTGTATGATGTGTGTAGCGCCCACCGGAGCGACAGAGGTAGGCGAAGCGCGGAACGGATGATGGAAGGACTGGAGGTGTGTGGGGGAAGGAGGGGAGGTGTGCGGAGGGTGGCAGAGGGCGGTGGATGGCGGTGATGACGGGAAAGGAAGGTGGGAGAGAGATGGAGGTAAGAGGATTGTTCCAAGCTTATGACGCACCAGCTGGTCGAGTGAATTTGTACTCCTACTACTTTACCTCTCGCCGAAAAATAAAGGCGACGCATAACAAAACAACCAGAGGGAGGCAAAAATAGAGACGCGGGGACGACAGTTTGTTTTGACGCAAGACGCTGTACGGATTGCGAAACTTCCGGGGATTATACAACGTTCGGTCCACCGTTTCGCTGATTCAGTGGATTGTAATAACGGAAGCAGCGAGGCTCAGCAAGTGGAGCAGGAAAGCCGCTCTGTCCACCGCTCAGTCAACAGTTGTCATCACTGATTTGTTTCACTAAATCGCCGCAGTCACGTGAATATACATCAGAATTATTATACATAGCTGACCCCCACATTCACTGCCTGGGATGAAGCAATGTCACGCGTTACTTTTATTTTGTTAACTAATCTATTCGACTCAGTGATCAATGTGAGAAATGATACGCCACTGTTTTAGTTTGAGTTTGTTGTTGTTGTTGATGTTGTTGTGAATTTAACTGTAGTATCTGATCTACGCTCCCTACTAGTAGTGATGTGTGGCTTCTGTTTGAGTCTCACTCCTCTCTATAGCATTTATCCTTAATATTCTTTAAACTTATGAATGCTTCTCTCTAAATTTTTTTCTGTGTTCTCTAAAGTTTTTCTATCTGAGATTATAAGACATACAAGTAAGAAGAATAGGACAAGCTGATAGTTCTTAGAAGACAAAAATACTGCAGAAAAAAATAGTTGAAATACATCCTTTATGGAAGATGCAAGAAAAAGAGTGAACAGGAAGAAGGAAACAGACCCAGAACTGCACTGAACTCAGATCCTGTCCTGTTATTGCCACACACATCCTGCCTGAGACATTCGCCCTATACTCTCTCCTTAGTAATTCTTTAGAGCTATAGACCTCCACCTCTTCCTTACTTAATCCAGACAGTCATCAAGGTTAAATAACACCCCATCACGTATTAACATTCTAGTTTATTGCCATTCAAAGAAGCTTACAACAAAAAAGTTTATAACATGGCACAATCTGCTAAATTAATTATTCCCACTCCCCTATGCCTGCCCCTCATACCTTATGCGTAGTTGTTTTCCATCCAAGGTCCTCCTGCTCAGTCCACGCACAACAGTTCTGGCGTCGTTTCCTCAAACTTTGCTGCCACAAGTAACACAAGTAACGACTCGCGAAAGAACACTGTATTTTCAACTCTCTCCAGTGAATACTTAAATATTATCCCAATGGTCATGGATGTCAGCAGCCGGACACCCAAACAAAGCGCCTTCCAGATTTAAACTAAAGCTTCCTCTTTCCTGGGCAGGCTGCGATTGGCTGTCAGCGTCACGTCATCAACAAAATACGTACTTCGGGCGTGTTGTTTTGTTTCCGGAAATAACTCTCTAACTGATGAATTGGGATCATTCTTTGACAGAGATTCTTTTAGACACTTTTCGTCACTATGGTCAAGTAACAAAAGATG